>NW_028128740.1:0-17500 GCF_965231255.1 Vanellus vanellus | reverse complement strand
GCCCTAGCCCTAGCCCTAGCCCTAGCCCTAGCCCTAGCCCTAGCCCTAGCCCTAGCCCTAGCCCTAGCCCTAGCCCTAGCCCTAGCCCTAGCCCTAGCCCTAGCCCTAGCCCTAGCCCTAGCCCTAGCCCTAGCCCTAGCCCTAGCCCTAGCCCTAGCCCTAGCCCTAGCCCTAGCCCTAGCCCTAGCCCTAGCCCTAGCCCTAGCCCTAGCCCTAGCCCTAGCCCTAGCCCTAGCCCCCTAACCTAATCTGTAATCTGTAATCTGTTATCTGTAACTTGTAACTGCAACACCTGAACTCTTCAGCAATAAAGATCTTCACTGTAACTGTAATGTGTAAGCCTTAATTGTAAGTGTTGCAAGCCATGTAAGGCTGTGGTATGCTTTTAATTCTGGTGTAAGTGTAATGTGTTACAGTTGTCTTAAGCATCTGTGTCAGTGGTGTGCTAATTGTACTGTAACAGTGCTGTTGTAACATTGAGGTTTTCTGAGGTTGTTGTGAGTGTCAAAATTGATTTACATTGTTGTGTTTCTTTTAAAAGAATGTAGTAGTTATCTCATAAAGCATAATAAATTGCCTCAAAATAAGTTTTGTGGTATGAGTGATGTTAATTAGTTTGATTAAAAAGATTATTGTATTGTGTTTTGTTATGTGGTTAGTTTTTTTTCATGTTGTTGTGTGGTCATTAATGAGGTTTGATTTGGTTTTTGTTTTATTTTTTTTTATGGTTGTTAATTGAGTGTCGGTGTGTGTAATTTGATTGATGTGTTGTGGGTGGGAAAAAAAAAATTACTTCATTTGCATAATTAATTACCTCATTTGCATAATGAGGTGCTAATTAATTACTGTGTGGATGGTCAATAATTTCAGTAATTGGTGAGCAGTGCTGTGAAGTATACTGCTGTGTGTGGTTAACAGGGAAAACCTTAAAAATAATAAGTGTAGCATTGCACTAGGAACCCGCATGCACAGGGCCGCCCACCTTTCCTACATAAATTTTCTCACATATCTGATAACTACTGCTAAGTCTGACCTTTAGGAGTACTGCTCTATCATGTGCCTGACATAGACAATTAGGGTTACACTTGATTCATGTTCCTGCAGCTACTAACAGCCATAAACAGGCTCTCAAACCACTGCTCCATAGGCACACACTCTCACTAATCACTGTTGTGCACACAGAGCTCAATAACCCGTCACAGTCAGATAGTCACATGCTCAACAATTCTCAGCCGTGCTCCACCACACACAGGTGCACTCTGACATATACATGCTCTACAACTCAGTCGCATGTACCCACCCGAGTCCCAAATCCACCAAAAAACAAACAGGAGCGGGATGAGAGCAAACAATATTTTATTAATTGCAGATGCAGACCACACTCCTGGCATTTATTCAACAGATGGACTTCCTGGAATTGTCGTGGCCGTTCCCCTTCCTCGCTGCTCACACTGACATCTTCTGGCAATACACCTCAAACCTCAATGAGTCCTACTACTGTCTTCCTAGGGGGGCTCCTACATGACAGACATTCTCCAGCCCGGGGAGCCGTCTCCACATTTTCCATTACCTTGGATGGGGCCACACCTACTACATGTGCTCCCTCATCATCACCTACTTTGACTCCATACTCATCCAAATATGTACATCAACTTTCTTTCACCCCCAATGCAACTTCCTTACCTGTACTGGCCCCAGCTGACAATGCCTAACACTAACAACTTACAGCCTATCAGTTATTTAATTCATTTTCACTTGGAAAGGGGTGATTTAATGATCCTTGATTATAGACATGTCAGAGGAGACATTGCAAGCTCTGTAAGTTTTGCATTGACCTTTTAAATAACACAGCCCTGAATGAATCTGTTGACAGAAGGTGACCAATTTAAAAATACATTTGAGAGTATGCCACAGGATTACGACGAGGGTTGTGCCAGAAAAAATATAAACTCTTACTTTGCTGTTACAGTTCTTAAGCACACATTTAATGCACAGCTTGCAGTATCTGTTGCTCTCTTTGAACTTTGTGCCTGCACAAAGACGCTCCAGAAACTGCTCCGCCATAACCCTCGGCACCATAGCAGCAGTCAACATCTTCCCAGTCCTGCCGTGACAGCTAAAGGCCTTCCTATAGTTCTCACTCCCCTGAGGGATGCGCTCTCTTTCCGCAAGTCTGTCAGGTTCCATCTTCTGGGTGACATCTCCTCCAAAACTTCCTACCCTCACAAAGGAATGGGTGAATGGCGCTCCTCTGGAAAAGGCTGCAGACCTCTAAAAATCAAACCAGAGAAAAATTAATACAGATTCTGATGCCATATATCTCACATCACTTCCCACGACTATTATTTTGCCATACAGGTATAGAGATGCCCATTCCTCCTCCACACTAGCCATCTCCTCTGACAATCCCACAACATTGCCCCATAAGCATGAACTACCACTACACACAACTCCCAAACGTGACAAACACTAATCACCTACCAGACTGCTCCCCCTAAACTCCATTTCCAGGAGCCTCGCAGATGACCCTGCCTGAAAAAACCCCGGCCCGTGCCTGACCTCCGCCCAAACCTTGGCGATGAACGTCGCCTCGCAGAGCGGCCGGGACCGGGGAAAAAAAACCCAGCCGGGGGAAGAAAAAAAAAAATCCCCCGGCTGGGGTTTTTTATTCTAGTTATTCGCCCTACGAGCCTGCAAAGGAAAACACGCACACAGCCGCAGCCAGCCTGCGGGTCACCACAACCACCAAACCACACACATACACGGGCCAGTCACCCCCCTCCCTCCACGGCCACACCGGCCCAACCTCCCGCTCTGCTCCTGCGTTCTCCCACCTGCCGGCCAAAAGCTGCCGTGGGCCCGTCTCTGCGGCGCTCCTCCAGAGCGCCACCCAGAGCGGCCTCGCAGGTGACCCTGCCTGAAAAAACCCCGGCCCGTGCCTGACCTCCGCCCAAACCTTGGCGATGAACGTCGCCTCGCAGAGCGGCCGGGACCGGGGAAAAAAAACCCAGCCGGGGGAAGAAAAAAAAAATCCCCCGGCTGGGGTTTTTTTATTCTAGTTATTCGCCCTACGAGCCTGCAAAGGAAAACACGCACACAGCCGCAGCCAGCCTGCGGGTCACCACAACCACCAAACCACACACATACACGGGCCAGTCACCCCCCTCCCTCCACGGCCACACCGGCCCAACCTCCCGCTCTGCTCCTGCGTTCTCCCACCTGCCGGCCAAAAGCTGCCGTGGGCCCGTCTCTGCGGCGCTCCTCCAGAGCGCCACCCAGAGCGGCCTCGCAGGTGACCCTGCCTGAAAAAACCCCGGCCCGTGCCTGACCTCCGCCCAAACCTTGGCGATGAACGTCGCCTCGCAGAGCGGCCGGGACCGGGGAAAAAAAACCCAGCCGGGGGAAGAAAAAAAAAATCCCCCGGCTGGGGTTTTTTTATTCTAGTTATTCGCCCTACGAGCCTGCAAAGGAAAACACGCACACAGCCGCAGCCAGCCTGCGGGTCACCACAACCACCAAACCACACACATACACGGGCCAGTCACCCCCCTCCCTCCACGGCCACACCGGCCCAACCTCCCGCTCTGCTCCTGCGTTCTCCCACCTGCCGGCCAAAAGCTGCCGTGGGCCCGTCTCTGCGGCGCTCCTCCAGAGCGCCACCCAGAGCAGCCTCGCAGGTGACCCTGCCTGAAAAAACCCCGGCCCGTGCCTGACCTCCGCCCAAACCTTGGCGATGAACGTCGCCTCGCAGAGCGGCCGGGACCGGGGAAAAAAAACCCAGCCGGGGGAAGAAAAAAAAAATCCCCCGGCTGGGGTTTTTTATTCTAGTTATTCGCCCTACGAGCCTGCAAAGGAAAACACGCACACAGCCGCAGCCAGCCTGCGGGTCACCACAACCACCAAACCACACACATACACGGGCCAGTCACCCCCCTCCCTCCACGGCCACACCGGCCCAACCTCCCGCTCTGCTCCTGCGTTCTCCCACCTGCCAGCCAAAAGCTGCCGTGGGCCCGTCTCTGCGGCGCTCCTCCAGAGCGCCACCCAGAGCGGCCTCGCAGGTGACCCTGCCTGAAAAAACCCCGGCCCGTGCCTGACCTCCGCCCAAACCTTGGCGATGAACGTCGCCTCGCAGAGCGGCCGGGACCGGGGAAAAAAAACCCAGCCGGGGGAAGAAAAAAAAAATCCCCCGGCTGGGGTTTTTTATTCTAGTTATTCGCCCTACAAGCCTGCAAAGGAAAACACACACACAGCCGCAGCCAGCCTGCGGGTCACCACAACCACCAAACCACACACATACACCGGCCAGTCACCCCCCTCCCTCCACGGCCACACCGGCCCAACCTCCCGCTCTGCTCCTGCGTTCTCCCACCTGCCGGCCAAAAGCTGCCGTGGGCCCGTCTCTGCGGCGCTCCTCCAGAGCGCCACCCAGAGCGGCCTCGCAGATGACCCTGCCTGCAAAAACCCCGGCCCGTGCCTGACCTCCGGCCAAACCTTGGCGATGAACGTCGCCTCGCAGAGCGGCCGGGACCGGGGAAAAAAAACCCAGCCGGGGGAAGAAAAAAAAAATCCCCCGGCTGGGGTTTTTTATTCTAGTTATTCGCCCTACGAGCCTGCAAAGGAAAACACGCACACAGCCGCAGCCAGCCTGCGGGTCACCACAACCACCAAACCACACACATACACGGGCCAGTCACCCCCCTCCCTCCACGGCCACACCGGCCCAACCTCCCGCTCTGCTCCTGCGTTCTCCCACCTGCCGGCCAAAAGCTGCCGTGGGCCCATCTCTGCGGCGCTCCTCCAGAGCGCCACCCAGAGCGGCCTCGCAGGTGACCCTGCCTGAAAAAACCCCGGCCCGTGCCTGACCTCCGCCCAAACCTTGGCGATGAACGTCACCTCGCAGAGCGGCCGGGACCGGGGAAAAAAAACCCAGCCGGGGGAAGAAAAAAAAAATCCCCCGGCTGGGGTTTTTTATTCTAGTTATTCGCCCTACGAGCCTGCAAAGGAAAACACGCACACAGCCGCAGCCAGCCTGCGGGTCACCACAACCACCGAAATACACCCTGCTCCCTCCGCTACCCCACAAGCCTCACGTCCCGCTCGGCTCCTGCGTTCTCGCACCTGCCGGCCAAAAGCTGCCGTGGGCCCGTCTCTGCGGCGCTCCTCCAGAGCGCCACCCAGAGCGGCCTCGCAGGTGACCCTGCCTGAAAAAACCCTGGCCCGTGCCTGACCTCCGCCCAAACCTTGGCGATGAACGTCGCCTCGCAGAGCGGCCGGGACCGGGGAAAAAAAACCCAGCCGGGGGAAGAAAAAAAAAATCCCCCGGCTGGGGTTTTTTATTCTAGTTATTCGCCCTACAAGCCTGCAAAGGAAAACACGCACACAGCCACAGCCAGCCTGCGGGTCACCACAACCACCAAACCACACACCTACACTGGCCAGTCACCCCCCTCCCTCCACGGCCACACCGGCCCAACCTCCCGCTCAGCTCCTGCCTTCTCCCACCTGCCGGCCAAAAGCTGCCATGGGCCCGTCTCTGCAGCGCTCCTCAAGAGCGCCACCCAGAGAGGCCTCGCAGGTGACCCTGCCTGCAAAAACCCCGACCCGTGCCTGACATCTACCAAAACTATGGCAATAAACATCACCTCGCAGAGCGGCCAAGACTGGGGGAAAAAAAAAAAAAAAAAACAACCAGGGGAAAGAAATACATCCCCTGGCTGTTTTTTTTTTTTGGTTTGTTTGTTTGTTTTTGTTTGGGTTTGTTTTTTTTTTTTTTTTACCCCAGTTATTTGCCCTACAAGCCTGCAAATCCCTGACTGCTCAGAGCCCCATCTGCTCTTTCTACACACTTACCACAAGTCGCCTAAAACAACTGCATAAAAACCACAAATGCATTAATGTCTTACCTTATCTTACCTCACAATCTGGTTGTAATTCACTCCCTTCCCGACCACATGCAGAGAGATGGAGACACTTTAACCATCTATGCTGCCTACACAATATCATACGATACATACAAAGATAGAGCCACGTAATGTTCACACAAGCCAAACAACTTGACGTGCCCTTAGAGCACCATTGAGACAAAATACAATACAGGGTGATAGAATGCAGGTCCATCTCTGACGGCAGTTGAGACAGTTACAGGGTGGTGCGACGTGACATCGTCTCCGGCGGCGGTCCAGATGACTACGGAGGGGTGCCGACAAAAGGCAAGCAACAATATGAGGCGATACGATGCGAGACAGTCTTGGATGGTGGTAGACACTGACGCAGACCCAGACGAGGCAAATCCCATACGGAGCCAAACAAGGCACTAGGCAGTCAAATACGAAACGCTCCGATAACAAAACCGCAATAGAGGGTGGTACGATGCGAGACCGCCTCAGATGTTGGTCAAGACAATTTCACGGCAGTACAATGCAAAACTGATACTCAGCAGAACAATACAATACACACTCAAAAAACCAGTGATCTAATAACAACACACAATACAGGGTGACACAAAGCGGGATGGTCTCTGCTGGCGGGCGAGACGGTTACGGAGCATCACGATGTGATACAAAGTAGACCTGCACAATATGAGATGCTCTCCAATGTCAGTCAAGACTATTACAGAGAAATACAATGCACAACCACTACAGAGAGGGACAGTGCAATAGGCATTCAAATAGGGGATGATCCAATTAAAAAAAAAAAAAGGAAATACAGGGTTGTACAATGCAAAACCATCTCCGATCTCAGTCGAGACCGTTACAGAGCTATACAATGTGAGACACGATGCGATACGGGGTGATACAATACAAGATGGTCTCAAATGGCAGTCGAGACCGTTACAGAGCTATACAATGCAAAGCCAATACAATGCCAAACAATGCAACGTGCACTCCGGTACAGATTGATCCGACACAAAAAAAAAAACAGTAGGGGGCAGTATGAAGCGAGACGGTCTCACGTGGCGGTCGAGATAGTTACGGAGTGGCACGATGTGAGACAAAACGCGATACGGGCCGTTACAATGTCAAACGGTCTCAGATGAAGGTTGACACAATTACAGGGCGGTACAATGCAAAACCAATAGAGCCAAACAATGCCATACCCATTCAAATACAGAACGGTCCGACACAAAACGCACGACGGGGAGTTACGCTGCAAAGTGGTCTCTGATAGCGGCCGAGACAATTACGGGGCGGTACGATGCGACGCATACCCAAATACTGAGCTTTACAAAGCAAAAGAAAAAGTAAGCGCTGCCTGGCTAGGCGGTCTCGGATGGCAGTCCGAACTACAGCGCCGCGCTACAACGCAACTCTAGAATGACACGTGCCTGAGAAGCTTGGCTTTAGGACCTTACCTCAAAGAGACATGCGGATGAGATGCCATAGAACATCTCTATGGAACTAGAAAGTACAAAAGCAGAGCGGTCCTTCCAGGCCACATCGCCTCCCGGAAGGTAACCCTCCAGATACATCCGTGACGCTAAGTGTGCTTGAAGCTCCGATCACAGGTGGCGCACGTGGACCCGTGGCACGTGCAGAGGCTGCAAGAGTGACCGTGAGACACTATAAGACTGTGGGTGAGAACAACTCCCGTAGGGTTGATGATGCCGGCGCAGAAGCCCTACGGTGCCACGGTGACGTAAATACCTTATAGCGGCCCTGCAAGAGAGGCGACGGCTACCGCCTGTGACAGAAAACGGCCGCCAAAATCATCACGGTGGATGCATGAGAAGGCAGGCTTTAAGACCTGAACCTCTTAAGGACATGGGAACGAAACCCCAGAAGACTACTCTGTGGAAACGGGAATCCTAACGACGGAGCCGCACGTGCCGCCTGGCTTGCCGCCGCAAGTGGAGACCGATCAGAAAGATCCGCAACATAATACGCGCTGGAAGGAAGGACGCTTTAAAGTAGACTATCGAGACGAGAACTGCTCGACAGGCACTACGCTGATGAGGTGATGCTCTCTAGACACTCTGGAGGGCCAGCGAGGTGCCTCCTGATCAAAAAAGGAACAATGGAGACTTTGAGACCAGAGGAAGGTATTACGCAAGACACAGAAAACAGGCCGTGCAAACTACGTGATGACAAACATGAGCCGGAACTGCCCTGACCGGTGCAGGTTACCCTCACGCTGAAGAGTAACCCCCTCTCTTTACCTGCCCAAAGGGGACCGGTCCGGGGCAGCCCTCTGCCCTACACTAACTTTAAAACCCATCTCTCCGGTTGCTGACCCTGTCCCCTCCCTCCCCAAACAATCTTGGCCGCCAGTCCATCCGCTGAGCTTTCCGAGAGCCTGGGCTCCAAAGCCATCCTCGATGAAAAAAACCCCCGATTGGCAAACAGCATTAATCCTGCAGGTGATAGATTCTTCATCGCCTGCAAAAACAAACAAAAAAAATGCACACACAATACTGCCGTTGGGAAGCATCGCATTGGTCAACATAAACTTCTCCTGTAACAGCCCCTGCCTCGGACACGCCGTGGTGTTCTGCTCACCTGCTCTGCACGGATTCCCGAGTTGGATGCTGTGACAGTCATTGTTCTGGCACCCGACAGAATCAAGAATTCAAACTGGGGATAAACAACAACAAAACAACCAAGTGTAACTGCACTCGCAGAGGCAGCGGTCACATCTTCCCTCTAATACCGGAAACGATGACCCACCTTCTCACGGTACTCCGCTCGGCTCTGCTGCGTCACCCTGCGCAGCTGGTCCCGCTATGTCTGAAAAAACAACATCGACGATCAGCTGGACGCAGAGAGATAGCTTCATAACGCTTAAGTCTGGTTCCTATTTAGAAACGTCATCTGGCAGCTCACCAGAACAAACACCCACAAACTTCAAGCCCCACTTTGCTTCTTTGAGATGCGGTCTCTGGCGCTACCGCTGAACGGCCCCTCCTGCAGAGCTCTGCCCTTCCCCATAAAGCGTTAATGAAAAACCTGTTTGCAAAACCCGCTGACGGCCGCTCGGTCCGAAATAACCTTACCGACATTGCCTCGACACACCAACATATTAACTGTAGAATATTACGGCTATCCCACCTACGCCTGACTCTACACCCCTGGGCAGGGCGACTCCGAGCCACGCAGACATGCACAGATACTACACAGAACACCACAAACAATGTGCCTCAAAGGTGAGAGAAAACTCTCAGTGAGAAGAATGACACCGGGATGGAAGTCGTTGTTGGGCAAGAAGACCTGCAAGACTGCAACGGTGATGGGAGGAGGCTCTGGGAAACACCCCCAATTAAAAAAAAAAAAAAAAAAAAAAAAAAAAAAAAAGAGTAGGACTCCAAGGCCTGTGACGAGAAATGACTCTCAAAACTGAGATGATGTATGTGCACGAAGCCCGGCTTCAAGCCCTACAAACATAAGGATGAAGGGAACGAGACACGGTCCCTGAAAATGGATGGGTAGAGAGCAGAGCTGCTCGTGCAGCCGGGAACGATGCTACAAAAAGCGGAGCGACTGAAAAGTCTTCCGATCAAGACCGATCCACGCTTTAAGCTCATAAAGCGACAAGAGTAACACCCGGTTGGCACCGTGCTGATGAGTACTGGCGATTGAACCCCACGGGCTGCGCCTGAGACATGTGTCATGCTCCTCGTGCAAAGAGCAACGAGGACATTAAGAACTGAGGAAGCTCTATGACACATAAGACGTATCACACAGACTATACGACAACAGACACAGGCTGAAACCGCCCTGCCCGGCACATGCTAGCGTTGCGCTGAGGAGTAACCTGCTCCCCCTTTACCTGCCCAAAGGGGACAGCTCCTGGACAGCCCTCTGCCCTACACTACCTTTAAAACCTGTCCCTGCAATTGCCGACCTCGTCCCCACCTTCCCCCGACCCCACCGCGGTGCCGCTCCCTCGACTTATCTTTCAGAGGGCCGGGAGGCTTAATCCATTCGCAACGAGGAAAACCACAGTCCGCCGACAGGATTCATGCGGCTGTCACCAGTCTCCTCTTCATCACCTTTAAAGAAAGACCCAAACAGCACACAACACTGCCGTCAGTCGGCATCACGTCAGTCAACACGGACCTTTACCGCAACACACCCCTCCTCAGAAGTGCCGCTGCATTTCTGATTACCTGCTCCATGTCGACTACAAAGTCAAATGCTGCGGCTGCGTGTGAGCCAACACAGGCAGGGCACAGGAAGAGCCACAAAAACACAGGTGAAGTGCGACGAGTAAGTTTTTTGTCATTACATCACCAGCCGGAAAACTCCCAAAGTGGGGCCTGGGGAGAGGCACACGAGCACAGATCCAGGCACCGATCTGTCTGTGCTCGAGGATCACCAAATGTGCTGTTTGCACCTGTATATTGGGGATTGCGCGGCCAGAGTTCACTGCCACGCTTTGCCCTTTCCCACAGGAGGGCAGGAATCTCAAGCTTGTCCAATGGGGTGCTTCCGAGTCTCTCGCAGGCCTATGTTATCAAAACGCAGATGGTCTGCCTGTCAAGCACACGAGACTAAACAATGATTAGTATGGTATACCTGTTCTTCTACACCCCAGCTTTGAGTCACTTAAGTAGGTTTAGAATCCTCCTTGACATCCTTCTGTTTCTTCTCCTGTGCAGACGGTCATCATTTGTGGTACCTAAAAGACCGAGAGACTCAAAATTACCGTTGCGCTCGCAAGAAGTCACTGACCCTGTGTGCCTCCTCTCGACTACCTGGCTCGCCTCAAACCCTCGCCCGCTCCCAAAGGCGGCCCGCACAGTGCCTGCAAAGTAAAAGGGAGAAAAGCTTCACTGAGCTGACACGTGATACTTTGCTGTTAGACACTAAAGGGGCCCGCGACGGCCTCGCCGGCTCGAACCGTTCACGGGCTTGTGGCATTGTTCATCTGAGCCTATGTGCAGCACCTGCAAAAACACAAGCAGAGCAGCACATGCTGAGATACAGTCTGAAACTTTAGGCTGTGGATAACAATTCCCATCTCCCGCTGCTTTACCTTGACAGCTTGCCGGCCCAGCCTCCGTCACTTTGGATTGCCGCTTTCGGTCTTGCACCCCACCTGTAAAATACAAGCGGCACAGGTTCCTTAAAACTTGACTGGCCTGAAAAACAACTGGTACTTCAGCCTGCCGATCGCCGGTCACCTGGACAGAGTCAGCCACTGAGTCAGCTCATTGCTTCAGGGATTGAAATTGAAAAAAACGATACCATAAATGCTGTCATAGAGCCACCATTCACATCTTCCCTCTAATGCCGCACATGGCGACCCGCCTTCTTATAGTGCTCCGATTGGCTCTGCTACATCGCCCTGCACAGCTTGTCCCTCTGCATCTGAAAAACAACATCAAAAAAGTCACCTGGGAAGCGATGGCTTCCTCATTCCGATGGTCACATTCCCAATTACAAATACTATCTAGATTCCAACTACAGCCTGTCATAACGAAAAAAACATAACAAACTCAAAGTGCCATACGAAGCAGCCTTTTTGGTTTTTAAGGTGCAGACTCCTGCACTACTGCTGACCAGCACGTCCAACGTGGCACGGCTCATCTCAAAAAACACTAATGGAAGCTCTGTCCATACAGCCTGCTGATGGCTACTCGATCCCAGATGACTGTACCACCTTGGCCCCAACAGCCTGGACACAGCAACATGTTAACCATAGACTCTTACTCCTATCCCACCTACCCCTGTCTCGACACCCCCGGGCAGGGCGGCTCCGAGCCACACAAACACACAGATGGACAGACTGACGCTACGCAAAATCCTACAATGTACCTCAAAGATGAGAGAAAACTCTCAGCGAGAATGACGACACCTCGACCAAAGACATCGTCGAGCAAAAGGATGAGCGAGACTGTAATGGTGAAGTGAGGGGCCTCGACGGAAACCCCGGAGAACGTGCAGAACGTCACGACCCGTGACAAGAAGTGACACGCCAAACTGCAAAGATGAAGCCCGGTTTTCTGCATGTACAAGACCTAAGAGCGTAATGATGCAGGGCAGAAGGCCCGCGCCCTGAAAACAGATGGCCAGAGAGCAGAGCTGCTCAAGCAGCTGGGAACCGCGCCGCAAATGAGGACCGTCCAGACACTTCCGTGACACCGCACCTATCCACGCTTTAGGCTTTTAATGCAAGAAAAGCGGTGCCCGACTGGCGCTATGCCGATGAGAACAGGCGTTCGAGACTCCAGGGGTGCCGCCTGAGGCACCGTGCCTTGCTGCTTGAGCATAAACCCGACATCGAGATCCGACAAAGGTCTAATACACCAAAGACAGACCACACCGATGACACCGCAGACACAGGCTGGAACCGCCCTGCCCGGCGCACGCTACCGTCGGGCTGAAGAGTAACCCGCTCCCTTTACCTGCCTAAAGGGGATTGCTCCGCGACAGCCCTCTGCCCTACGCTAACTTTAAAAGCCATCCCTGCGACTCCCAAACTTGTCCCGTCCCCCCCAAACAGTTTCCACCGACATTTCATCAGCTTATCTTTCAAAGAGCGATGGGTCCGAAGCCATCCTCAACAAGAAAAACACCACAGGCAGCCAAGTGGATTGATCCTGCATTCACCAGGTTTCTCTTCATCATCTGAAAAAAAAAAAAAAAAAGTTATTCACACAACAACACCACACATTAATCTACAGACAACAGCGTCATCCGTCAACATCTCATCGGTCAACATGTACCTTTCCTGCGCCATCCCCAGCTCAGATGCGCCGTGGCATTCCGCTCGCCTGCTCTCCACTGATGACACAGTCGCATGCTGTGACGCTCATTGTTTGTAGCGTTTAAGAGTCACAAAATTACAATTGCATTTAAATAACTCACCAGCCCCAGGCGCCTCCTCTCTACAACACAGCTTGCCTAAAATTCTCCTCCAATTCCAAATGCAGCCTGCACAGTACCTGCAAATCCAAAGGGAAATGCTTCACTGAGCTACCACAGAATACTTTGCTACAAGACGCCTACCCTGCCCACAACCCCCTCACCTGCTCCTACGGCTCGACAGCACGCGGCAGCACCCCACCGAGCCTGCGTGCGGCACCTGCAAAAATCCAAGAGATACAGCACATGCTGAGACACTGCCCTCAACCGTAGCCCCTGGCCACCGATTCGCATCTCCCGCCCCTTCCACGTGACAACTCGCCGGCCCATCCTCTACCGTTTTGGGTCACCGCCTTCACCCTTGCGCGCCACCTGTAAGACACAAACAACACCGGTCGCTTATCACTTCACTGGCAATACAACACCCAGACAACTAACTGCCACCCAATCACTCATCTTACCTGCACTGAATCAGCCCTGGTGCCCGTATCCCACAGTGCTCCTTGCTTCCAGCTTCCAACTGAAACAGAAAAATACCCTGATGTAGTCATCGCAGAGCCACCGCTCACAGCTTCCCTCTAAGACCACACACCTACCCACCTTCTGACAGAGCTCCGCTCGGCTCTCCTACGTCGCCCGCACAGCACGTCCCCCTGCGCCTGAAAAAACAATATCAAAGAAGTCACCTGGAGACGGAGAGATAGCTTCATAATGACAAATGTTCCCATTGACGAGTGTCATCTACAGCCCAACTACAACCTGCCAGAACCAAAGCCCACTAACCTCCACACAAAGCAGCCTCAATACCTTGGAGAGGCAATCTCCGTCGATACTGCTTAACAGCCTCTCCCTCATAGCTCTGCTGCGCCCCTAAGAACATTACCAAAAAAAGCTGCCCACGCAACCCACCGATGGCTACTCGATCCCAGGTGACTGTACCACCTTGGCCCCAACAGCCTAGCCAGAACACTGGGTTAAGCACACACTCTTACTGCCATCCCACCTACCCCTGACTCGACACCCCCGGGCAGGGCGGCTCCGAGCCACACAAACACACAGATGGACAGATTGACGCTACACAAAATCCTACAATGTACCTCAAAGATGAGAGAAAACTCTCAGCGAGAATGACGACACCTCGACCAAAGACGTCATCGAGCAAAAGGATGAGCGAGACCGTAATGGTGAAGTGAGGGGCCTCGACGGAAACCCCGGAGAACGTGCAGAACGTCACGACCCGTGACAAGAAGCGACTCGCCAAACTGCAAAGATGTACATGCAGAAAGCCAGGCTTCAAGAACTAAGAGCGTAACGATGCGGGGCAGAAGGCCCGCGCCCTGAAAACGGATGGCCAGAGAGCAGAGCTGTTCACGCAGCTGGGAACCGCGCCGCAAATGAGGACCGTCCAGACACTTCCGTGACACCGCACCTATCCACGCTTTAGGCTTTTAATGCAAGAAAAGCGGTGCCTGACTGGCGCTATGCCGATGAGAACAGGCGTTCGAGACTCCAGGGGTGCCGCCTGAGGCACCGTGCCTTGCTGCTTGAGCATAAACCCGACATCGAGATCCGACAAAGGTCTAATACACCAAAGACAGACCACACCGATGACACCGCAGACACAGGCTGGAACCGCCCTGCCCGGCGCACGCTACTGTCGGGCTGAAGAGTAACCCGCTCCCCTTACCTGCCTAAAGGGGATTGCTCCGCGACAGCCCTCTGCCCTACGCTAACTTTAAAAGCCATCCCTGCGACTCCCAAACTTGTCCCGTCCCCCCCAAACAGTTTCCACCGACATTTCATCAGCTTATCTTTCAAAGAGCGATGGGTCCGAAGCCATCCTCAACAAGAAAAACACCACAGGCAGCCAAGTGGATTGATCCTGCATTCACCAGGTTTCTCTTCATCATCTGAAAAAAAAAAAAAAAAAAAAAAAAGTTATTCACACAACAAAACCACACATGTATCTACAGACAACAGCGTCATCCGTCAACATCTCATCGGTCAACATGTACCTTTCCTGCGCCATCCCCAGCTCAGATGCGCCGTGGCATTCCGCTCGCCTGCTCTCCACTGATGACAGAGTCGCATGCTGTGACGCTCATTGTTTGTAGCGTTTAAGAGTCACAAAATTACAATTGCATTTAAATAACTCACCAGCCCCAGGCGCCTCCTCTCTACAACACAGCTCGCCTAAAATTCTCCTCCAATTCCAAATGCAGCCTGCACAGTACCTGCAAATCCAAAGGGAAATGCTTCACTGAGCTACCACAGAATACTTTGCTACAAGACGCCTACCCTGCCCACAACCCCCTCACCTGCTCCTACGGCTCGACAGCACGCGGCAGCACCCCACCGAGCCTGCGTGCGGCACCTGCAAAAATCCAAGAGATACAGCACATGCTGAGACACTGCCCTCAACCGTAGCCCCTGGCCACCGATTCGCATCTCCCGCCCCTTCCACGTGACAACTCGCCGGCCCATCCTCTACCGTTTTGGGTCACCGCCTTCACCCTTGCGCGCCACCTGTAAGACACAAACAACACCGGTCGCTTATCACTTCACTGGCAATACAACACCCAGACAACTAACTGCCACCCAATCACTCATCTTACCTGCACTGAATCAGCCCTGGTGCCCGTATCCCACAGTGCTCCTTGCTTCCAGCTTCCAACTGAAACAGAAAAATACCCTGATGTAGTCATCGCAGAGCCACCGCTCACAGCTTCCCTCTAAGACCACACACCTACCCACCTTCTGACAGAGCTCCGCTCGGCTCTCCTATGTCGCCCCGCACAGCACGTCCCCCTGCGCCTGAAAAAACAATATCAAAGAAGTCACCTGGAGACGGAGAGATAGCTTCATAATGACAAATGTTCCCATTGACGAGTGTCATCTACAGCCCAACTACAACCTGCCAGAACCAAAGCCCACTAATCTTAAACTCCACACAAAGCAGCCTCAATACCTTGGAGAGGCAATCTCCGTCGATACTGCTTAACAGCCTCTCCCTCATAGCTCTGCTGCGCCCCTAAGAACATTACCAAAAAAAGCTGCCCACGCAACCCACCGATGGCTACTCGATCCCAGGTGACTGTACCACCTTGGCCCCAACAGCCTAGCCAGAACACTGGGTTAAGCACACACTCTTACTGCCATCCCACCTACCCCTGACTCGACACCCCCGGGCAGGGCGGCTCCAAGCCACACAAACACACAGATGGACAGATTGACGCTACACAAAATCCTACAATGTACCTCAAAGATGAGAGAAAACTCTCAGCGAGAATGACGACACCTCGACCAAAGACGTCATCGAGCAAAAGGATGAGCGAGACCGTAATGGTGAAGTGAGGGGCCTCGACGGAAACCCCGGAGAACGTGCAGAACGTCACGACCCGTGACAAGAAGCGACTCGCCAAACTGCAAAGATGTACATGCAGAAAGCCAGGCTTCAAGACCTAAGAGCGTAACGATGCGGGGCAGAAGGCCCGCGCCCTGAAAACGGATGGCCAGAGAGCAGAGCTGCTCAAGCAGTTGGGAACCGCGCCGCAAATGAGGACCGTCCAGACACTTCCGTGACACCGCACCTATCCACGCTTTAGGCTTTTAATGCAAGAAAAGCGGTGCCCGACTGGCGCTATGCCGATGAGAACAGGCGTTCGAGACTCCAGGGGTGCTGCCTGAGGCACCGTGCCTTGCTGCTTGAGCATAAACCCGACATCGAGATCCAACAAAGGTCTAATACACCAAAGACAGACCACACCGATGACACCGCAGACACAGGCTGGAACCGCCCTGCCCGGCGCACGCTACTGTCGGGCTGAAGAGTAACCCGCTCCCCTTACCTGCCTAAAGGGGATTGCTCCACGACAGCCCTCTGCCCTACACTAACTTTTACAAATCCTTTCCCACAATTGTCTCCCTTGTCCCCTCTCCTGTGCCTGTTCTTCAACTCATCTTTCAAAGGGCCGGGCGTCCAAATCCATCCTTGACTTAACACACAAAAAACAGCTAGCTGGTATGTTCCTGCAGTCACCGGGTCCATCATCTGCAAAATAAAGAAATAAAAAACCCCACCAAATCCAGAGTCATAAGCAACAATTAATTACAGCACCTAAGACACCAAAGAAACACAAAATTACCGTTGCGCTTGCATAAAGTCACAGGTCACATGCTCCTCCTCGATACTACCTGGCCCACCTCAAATGCAGGAGACCGCAATGGAACAGACCTCATCGACACCCAAATCCAACTGCAAAACATCTGAGAAAGTCTGATGAACCTGCCCCCCTTTCCCCTGTCCCAAAGCTTCAAAACCTCCTTCTCTTCTCCTGAACTGACAGGGAAGGAACCCCGCTTCTTGCAGACAACTCCTGCCCTGTATGAGAGCCTCTGAACCCCCTCTTGTCAGCTGCCCCTCGGGAGCTGCTCTTCCGAGCCGTGCCCTGCAGGCAGCTCCTGCCTTCCCACGGACTCCGGGCTGCGTTACAGACCCACAAAGCCAGTGAAAACCACTATACCTTGAATCTCTGCTACTTTCTTGAGAAATGCTAACACTTCATATATGGATGTATACAAGATGCTCACCCTAGCGCCCGCTAGATAATCTTATCATTGCTCTTATTAAGAAAATTTATATTAGCAACTTACGCTGTATGTAACAAAACTGGTGAGAAAAACCCACAAAGTTC
>NW_028128741.1:0-56939 GCF_965231255.1 Vanellus vanellus | reverse complement strand
GGGCATTTGAAGGGGTTCCAGGAGGCAGTGAGGACCAGCATCACTTTTCCCCGTTGGCACCTTTGCTGTGGCAGCAAAAGCTGGACGTTTGTCTTTTTTGCTCCAAACAGCGCCGAAAGTGAAAAAAGGTGCTTTTGAGGATAGAGTGCGCAGGAAAGCAGAGAGGGCCAAATTGTCTGGGGCATTTGAAGGGGTTCCAGGAGGCAGTGAGGACCAGCATCACTTTTCCCCGCTGGCACCTTTGCTGTGGCAGCAAAAGCTGGACGTTTGTCTTTTTTGCTCCAAACAGCGCCGAAAGTGAAAAAAGGTGCATTTGAGGATAGCGTGCGCAGGAAAGCAGAGAGGGCCAAATTGTGTGGGGCATTTGAAGGGGTTCCAGGAGGCAGTGAGAAGCAGCATCACTTTTCCCCGCTGGCACCTTTGCTGTGGCAGCAAAAGCTGGACGTTTGTCTTTTTTGCTCCAAACAGCGCCGAAAGTGAAAAAAGGTGCTTTTGAGGATAGACTTTTCAGGAAAGCAGAGAGGGCCAAATTGTCTGGGGCATTTGAAGGGGTTCCAGGAGGCAGTGAGGACCAGCATCACTTTTCCCCGCTGGCACCTTTGCTGTGGCAGCAAAAGCTGGACGTTTGTCTTTTTTGCTCCAAACAGCGCCGAAAGTGAAAAAAGGTGCTTTTGAGGATAGACTTTTCAGGAAAGCAGAGAGGGCCAAATTGTCTGGGGCATTTGAAGGGGTTCCAGGAGGCAGTGAGGACCAGCATCACTTTTCCCCGCTGGCACCTTTGCTGTGGCAGCAAAAGCTGGACGTTTGTCTTCATTCCTCCGGAGGGCGCCGAAAGTGAAAAAAGGTGCTTTTGAGGATAGCGTGCGCAGGAAAGCAGAGAGGGCCAAATTGTCTGGGGCATTTGAAGGGGTTCCAGGAGGCAGTGAGGACCAGCATCACTTTTCCCCGCTGGCACCTTTGCTGTGGCAGCAAAAGCTGGACGTTTGTCTTTTTTGCTCCAAACAGCGCCGAAAGTGAAAAAAGGTGCTTTTGAGGATAGCGTGCGCAGGAAAGCAGAGAGGGCCAAATTGTGTGGGGCATTTGAAGGGGTTCCAGGAGGCAGTGAGGACCAGCATCACTTTTCCCCGCTGGCACCTTTGCTGTGGCAGCAAAAGCTGGACGTTTGTCTTTTTTGCTCCAAACAGCGCGGAAAGTGAAAAAAGGTGCTTTTGAGGATACAGTGCGCAGGAAAGCAGAGAGGGCCAAATTGTCTGGGGCATTTGAAGGGGTTCCAGGAGGCAGTGAGGACCAGCATCACTTTTCCCCGCTGGCACCTTTGCTGTGGCAGCAAAAGCTGGACGTTTGTCTTTTTTGCTCCAAACAGCGCCGAAAGTGAAAAAAGGTGCTTTTGAGGATAGAGTGCGCAGGAAAGCAGAGAGGGCCAAATTGTCTGGGGCATTTGAAGGGGTTCCAGGAGGCAGTGAGAAGCAGCATCACTTTTCCCCGCTGGCACCTTTGCTGTGGCAGCAAAAGCTGGACGTTTGTCTTTTTTGCTCCAAACAGCGCCGAAAGTGAAAAAAGGTGCTTTTGAGGATAGCGTGCGCAGGAAAGCAGAGAGGGCCAAATTGTCTGGGGCATTTGAAGGGGTTCCAGGAGGCAGTGAGAAGCAGCATCACTTTTCCCCGCTGGCACCTTTGCTGTGGCAGCAAAAGCTGGACGTTTGTCTTTTTTGCTCCAAACAGCGCCGAAAGTGAAAAAAGGTGCATTTGAGGATAGCGTGCGCAGGAAAGCAGAGAGGGCCAAATTGTCTGGGGCATTTGAAGGGGTTCCAGGAGGCAGTGAGAAGCAGCATCACTTTTCCCCGCTGGCACCTTTGCTGTGGCAGCAAAAGCTGGACGTTTGTCTTTTTTCCTCCGGAGGGCACCGAAAGTGAAAAAAGGTGCTTTTGAGGATAGCGTGCGCAGGAAAGCAGAGAGGGCCAAATTGTCTGGGGCATTTGAAGGGGTTCCAGGAGGCAGTGAGAAGCAGCATCACTTTTCCCCGCTGGCACCTTTGCTGTGGCAGCAAAAGCTGGACGTTTGTCTTTTTTCCTCCGGAGGGCGCCGAAAGTGAAAAAAGGTGCTTTTGAGGATAGCGTGCGCAGGAAAGCAGAGAGGGCCAAATTGTGTGGGGCATTTGAAGGGGTTCCAGGAGGCAGTGAGGACCAGCATCACTTTTCCCCGCTGGCACCTTTGCTGTGGCAGCAAAAGCTGGACGTTTGTCTTATTTGCTCCAAACAGCGCCGAAAGTGAAAAAAGGTGCTTTTGAGGATAGACTTTTCAGGAAAGCAGAGAGGGCCAAATTGTCTGGGGCATTTGAAGGGGTTCCAGGAGGCAGTGAGGACCAGCATCACTTTTCCCCGTTGGCACCTTTGCTGTGGCAGCAAAAGCTGGACGTTTGTCTTTTTTGCTCCAAACAGCGCCGAAAGTGAAAAAAGGTGCTTTTGAGGATAGCGTGCGCAGGAAAACAGAGAGGGCCAAATTGTGTGGGGCATTTGAAGGGGTTCCAGGAGGCAGTGAGAAGCAGCATCACTTTTCCCCGCTGGCACCTTTGCTGTGGCAGCAAAAGCTGGACGTTTGTCTTTTTTGCTCCAAACAGCGCCGAAAGTGAGAAAAGGTGCTTTTGAGGATAGCGTGCGCAGGAAAGCAGAGAGGGCCAAATTGTCTGGGGCATTTGAAGGGGTTCCAGGAGGCAGTGAGGACCAGCATCACTTTTCCCCGCTGGCACCTTTGCTGTGGCAGCAAAAGCTGGACGTTTGTCTTTTTTGCTCCAAACAGCGCCGAAAGTGAAAAAAGGTGCTTTTGAGGACAGACTTTTCAGGAAAGCAGAGAGGGCCAAATTGTCTGGGGCATTTGAAGGGGTTCCAGGAGGCAGTGAGGACCAGCATCACTTTTCCCCGCTGGCACCTTTGCTGTGGCAGCAAAAGCTGGACGTTTGTCTTCATTCCTCCGGAGGGCGCCGAAAGTGAAAAAAGGTGCTTTTGAGGATAGCGTGCGCAGGAAAGCAGAGAGGGCCAAATTGTCTGGGGCATTTGAAGGGGTTCCAGGAGGCAGTGAGGACCAGCATCACTTTTCCCCGCTGGCACCTTTGCTGTGGCAGCAAAAGCTGGACGTTTGTCTTTTTTGCTCCAAACAGCGCCGAAAGTGAAAAAAGGTGCTTTTGAGGATAGCGTGCGCAGGAAAGCAGAGAGGGCCAAATTGTCTGGGGCATTTGAAGGGGTTCCAGGAGGCAGTGAGGACCAGCATCACTTTTCCCTGCTGGCACCTTTGCTGTGGCAGCAAAAGCTGGACGTTTGTCTTTTTTGCTCCAAACAGCGCCGAAAGTGAAAAAAGGTGCTTTTGAGGATAGCGTGCGCAGGAAAGCAGAGAGGGCCAAATTGTCTGGGGCATTTGAAGGGGTTCCAGGAGGCAGTGAGGACCAGCATCACTTTTCCCCGCTGGCACCTTTGCTGTGGCAGCAAAAGCTGGACGTTTGTCTTTTTTGCTCCAAACAGCGCCGAAAGTGAAAAAAGGTGCTTTTGAGGATAGCGTGCGCAGGAAAGCAGAGAGGGCCATATTGTCTGGGGCATTTGAAGGGGTTCCAGGAGGCAGTGAGAAGCAGCATCACTTTTCCCCGCTGGCACCTTTGCTGTGGCAGCAAAAGCTGGACGTTTGTCTTTTTTGCTCCAAACAGCGCCGAAAGTGAAAAAAGGTGCTTTTGAGGATAGAGTGCGCAGGAAAGCAGAGAGGGCCAAATTGTCTGCGGCATTTGAAGGGGTTCCAGGAGGCAGTGAGAAGCAGCATCACTTTTCCCCGCTGGCACCTTTGCTGTGGCAGCAAAAGCTGGACGTTTGTCTTTTTTGCTCCAAACAGCGCCGAAAGTGAAAAAAAGGTGCTTTTGAGGATAGAGTGCGCAGGAAAGCAGAGAGGGCCAAATTGTCTGGGGCATTTGAAGGGGTTCCAGGAGGCAGTGAGAAGCAGCATCACTTTTCCCCGCTGGCACCTTTGCTGTGGCAGCAAAAGCTGGACGTTTGTCTTATTTGCTCCAAACAGCGCCGAAAGTGAAAAAAGGTGCTTTTGAGGATAGACTTTTCAGGAAAGCAGAGAGGGCCAAATTGTCTGGGGCATTTGAAGGGGTTCCAGGAGGCAGTGAGGACCAGCATCACTTTTCCCCGCTGGCACCTTTGCTGTGGCAGCAAAAGCTGGACGTTTGTCTTTTTTGTTCCAAACAGCGCCGAAAGTGAAAAAAGGTGCTTTTGAGGATAGCGTGCGCAGGAAAGCAGAGAGGGCCAAATTGTGTGGGGCATTTGAAGGGGTTCCAGGAGGCAGTGAGGACCAGCATCACTTTTCCCCGCTGGCACCTTTGCTGTGGCAGCAAAAGCTGGACGTTTGTCTTTTTTCCTCCGGAGGGCGCCGAAAGTGAAAAAAGTTGCTTTTGAGGATAGAGTGCGCAGGAAAGCAGAGAGGGCCAAATTGTGTGGGGCATTTGAAGGGGTTCCAGGAGGCAGTGAGAAGCAGCATCACTTTTCCCCGCTGGCACCTTTGCTGTGGCAGCAAAAGCTGGACGTTTGTCTTTTTTGCTCCAAACAGCGCCGAAAGTGAAAAAAGGTGCTTTTGAGGATAGACTGCGCAGGAAAGCAGAGAGGGCCAAATTGTCTGGGGCATTTGAAGGGGTTCCAGGAGGCAGTGAGGACCAGCATCACTTTTCCCCGCTGGCACCTTTGCTGTGGCAGCAGAAGCTGGACGTCTGTCTTTTTTGCTCCAAACAGCGCCGAAAGAGAAAAAAGGTGCTTTTGAGGATAGAGTGCGCAGGAAAGCAGAGAGGGCCAAATTGTCTGGGGCATTTGAAGGGGTTCCAGGAGGCAGTGAGAAGCAGCATCACTTTTCCCCGCTGGCACCTTTGCTGTGGCAGCAAAAGCTGGACGTTTGTCTTTTTTGCTCCAAACAGCGCCGAAAGTGAAAAAAGGTGCTTTTGAGGATAGCGTGCGCAGGAAAGCAGAGAGGGCCAAATTGTCTGGGGCATTTGAAGGGGGTTCCAGGAGGCAGTGAGGACCAGCATCACTTTTCCCCGCTGGCACCTTTGCTGTGGCAGCAAAAGCTGGACGTTTGTCTTTTTTGCTCCAAACAGCGCGGAAAGTGAAAAAAGGTGCTTTTGAGGATAGAGTGCGCAGGAAAGCAGAGAGGGCCAAATTGTCTGGGGCATTTGAAGGGGTTCCAGGAGGCAGTGAGGACCAGCATCACTTTTCCCTGCTGGCACCTTTGCTGTGGCAGCAAAAGCTGGACGTTTGTCTCTTTTGCTCCAAACAGCGCCAATAGTGAAAAAAGGTGCTTTTGAGGATAGCGTGCGCAGGAAAGCAGAGAGGGCCAAATTGTCTGGGGCATTTGAAGGGGTTCCAGGAGGCAGTGAGAACCAGCATCACTTTTCCCCGCTGGCACCTTTGCTGTGGCAGCAAAAGCTGGACGTTTGTCTTTTTTGCTCCAAACAGCGCCGAAAGTGAAAAAAGGTGCTTTTGAGGATAGACTTTTCAGGAAAGCAGAGAGGGCCAAATTGTCTGGGGCATTTGAAGGGGTTCCAGGAGGCAGTGAGGACCAGCATCACTTTTCCCCGCTGGCACCTTTGCTGTGGCAGCAAAAGCTGGACGTTTGTCTTTTTTGCTCCAAACAGCGCCGAAAGTGAAAAAAGGTGCATTTGAGGATAGCGTGCGCAGGAAAGCAGAGAGGGCCAAATTGTCTGGGGCATTTGAAGGGGTTCCAGGAGGCAGTGAGAAGCAGCATCACTTTTCCCCGCTGGCACCTTTGCTGTGGCAGCAAAAGCTGGACGTTTGTCTTTTTTGCTCCAAACAGCGCCGAAAGTGAAAAAAGGTGCTTTTGAGGATAGCGTGCGCAGGAAAGCAGAGAGGGCCATATTGTCTGGGGCATTTGAAGGGGTTCCAGGAGGCAGTAAGCAGCATCACTTTTCCCCGCTGGCACCTTTGCTGTGGCAGCAAAAGCTGGACGTTTGTCTTTTTTGCTCCAAACAGCGCCGAAAGTGAAAAAAGGTGCTTTTGAGGATAGAGTGCGCAGGAAAGCAGAGAGGGCCAAATTGTCTGGGGCATTTGAAGGGGTTCCAGGAGGCAGTGAGAAGCAGCATCACTTTTCCCCGCTGGCACCTTTGCTGTGGCAGCAAAAGCTGGACGTTTGTCTTTTTTGCTCCAAACAGCGCCGAAAGTGAAAAAAGGTGCTTTTGAGGATAGAGTGCGCAGGAAAGCAGAGAGGGCCAAATTGTCTGGGGCATTTGAAGGGGTTCCAGGAGGCAGTGAGAAGCAGCATCACTTTTCCCCGCTGGCACCTTTGCTGTGGCAGCAAAAGCTGGACGTTTGTCTTTTTTCGCTCCAAACAGGCGCCGAAAGTGAAAAAAGGTGGCTTTTGAGGATAGCGTGCGCAGGAAAGCAGAGAGGGCCAAATTGTCTGGGGCATTTGAAGGGGTTCCAGGAGGCAGTGAGAAGCAGCATCACTTTTCCCCGCTGGCACCTTTGCTGTGGCAGCAAAAGCTGGACGTTTGTCTTTTTTCCTCCGGAGGGCGCCGAAAGTGAAAAAAGGTGCTTTTGAGGATAGCGTGCGCAGGAAAGCAGAGAGGGCCAAATTGTGTGGGGCATTTGAAGGGGTTCCAGGAGGCAGTGAGGACCAGCATCACTTTTCCCCGCTGGCACCTTTGCTGTGGCAGCAAAAGCTGGACGTTTGTCTTATTTGCTCCAAACAGCGCCGAAAGTGAAAAAAGGTGCTTTTGAGGATAGACTTTTCAGGAAAGCAGAGAGGGCCAAATTGTCTGGGGCATTTGAAGGGGTTCCAGGAGGCAGTGAGGACCAGCATCACTTTTCCCCGCTGGCACCTTTGCTGTGGCAGCAAAAGCTGGACGTTTGTCTTTTTTGCTCCAAACAGCGCCGAAAGTGAAAAAAGGTGCTTTTGAGGATAGCGTGCGCAGGAAAACAGAGAGGGCCAAATTGTCTGGGGCATTTGAAGGGGTTCCAGGAGGCAGTGAGGACCAGCATCACTTTTCCCCGCTGGCACCTTTGCTGTGGCAGCAAAAGCTGGACGTTTGTCTTTTTTCCTCCGGAGGGCGCCGAAAGTGAAAAAAGGTGCTTTTGAGGATAGAGTGCGCAGGAAAGCAGAGAGGGCCAAATTGTCTGGGGCATTTGAAGGGGTTCCAGGAGGCAGTGAGGACCAGCATCACTTTTCCCCGCTGGCACCTTTGCTGTGGCAGCAAAAGCTGGACGTTTGTCTTTTTTGCTCCAAACAGCGCCGAAAGTGAAAAAAGGTGCATTTGAGGATAGCGTGCGCAGGAAAGCAGAGAGGGCCAAATTGTGTGGGGCATTTGAAGGGGTTCCAGGAGGCAGTGAGAAGCAGCATCACTTTCCCCGCTGGCACCTTTGCTGTGGCAGCAAAAGCTGGACGTTTGTCTTTTTTGCTCCAAACAGCGCCGAAAGTGAAAAAAGGTGCTTTTGAGGATAGCGTGCGCAGGAAAGCAGAGAGGGCCAAATTGTGTGGGGCATTTGAAGGGGTTCCAGGAGGCAGTGAGGACCAGCATCACTTTTCCCCGCTGGCACCTTTGCTGTGGCAGCAAAAGCTGGACGTTTGTCTTTTTTGCTCCAAACAGCGCCGAAAGTGAAAAAAGGTGCTTTTGAGGATAGACTTTTCAGGAAAGCAGAGAGGGCCAAATTGTCTGGGGCATTTGAAGGGGTTCCAGGAGGCAGTGAGGACCAGCATCACTTTTCCCCGCTGGCACCTTTGCTGTGGCAGCAAAAGCTGGACGTTTGTCTTCATTCCTCCGGAGGGCGCCGAAAGTGAAAAAAGGTGCTTTTGAGGATAGCGTGCGCAGGAAAGCAGAGAGGGCCAAATTGTCTGGGGCATTTGAAGGGGTTCCAGGAGGCAGTGAGGACCAGCATCACTTTTCCCCGCTGGCACCTTTGCTGTGGCAGCAAAAGCTGGACGTTTGTCTTTTTTGCTCCAAACAGCGCCGAAAGTGAAAAAAGGTGCTTTTGAGGATAGCGTGCGCAGGAAAGCAGAGAGGGCCAAATTGTCTGGGGCATTTGAAGGGGTTCCAGGAGGCAGTGAGAAGCAGCATCACTTTTCCCGCTGGCACCTTTGCTGTGGCAGCAAAAGCTGGACGTTTGTCTTTTTTGCTCCAAACAGCGCCGAAAGTGAAAAAAGGTGCTTTTGAGGATAGAGTGCGCAGGAAAGCAGAGAGGGCCAAATTGTCTGGGGCATTTGAAGGGGTTCCAGGAGGCAGTGAGAAGCAGCATCACTTTTCCCCGCTGGCACCTTTGCTGTGGCAGCAAAAGCTGGACGTTTGTCTTTTTTGCTCCAAACAGCGCCGAAAGTGAAAAAAGGTGCATTTGAGGATAGCGTGCGCAGGAAAGCAGAGAGGGCCAAATTGTCTGGGGCATTTGAAGGGGTTCCAGGAGGCAGTGAGAAGCAGCATCACTTTTCCCCGCTGGCACCTTTGCTGTGGCAGCAAAAGCTGGACGTTTGTCTTTTTTCCTCCGGAGGGCACCGAAAGTGAAAAAAGGTGCTTTTGAGGATAGCGTGCGCAGGAAAGCAGAGAGGGCCAAATTGTGTGGGGCATTTGAAGGGGTTCCAGGAGGCAGTGAGGACCAGCATCACTTTTCCCCGCTGGCACCTTTGCTGTGGCAGCAAAAGCTGGACGTTTGTCTTATTTGCTCCAAACAGCGCCGAAAGTGAAAAAAGGTGCTTTTGAGGATAGACTTTTCAGGAAAGCAGAGAGGGCCAAATTGTCTGGGGCATTTGAAGGGGTTCCAGGAGGCAGTGAGGACCAGCATCACTTTTCCCCGTTGGCACCTTTGCTGTGGCAGCAAAAGCTGGACGTTTGTCTTTTTTGCTCCAAACAGCGCCGAAAGTGAAAAAAGGTGCTTTTGAGGATAGCGTGCGCAGGAAAACAGAGAGGGCCAAATTGTCTGGGGCATTTGAAGGGGTTCCAGGAGGCAGTGAGAAGCAGCATCACTTTTCCCCGCTGGCACCTTTGCTGTGGCAGCAAAAGCTGGACGTTTGTCTTTTTTCCTCCGGAGGGCGCCGAAAGTGAAAAAAGGTGCTTTTGAGGATAGAGTGCGCAGGAAAGCAGAGAGGGCCAAATTGTCTGGGGCATTTGAAGGGGTTCCAGGAGGCAGTGAGGACCAGCATCACTTTTCCCCGCTGGCACCTTTGCTGTGGCAGCAAAAGCTGGACGTTTGTCTTTTTTGCTCCAAACAGCGCCGAAAGTGAAAAAAGGTGCTTTTGAGGATAGCGTGCGCAGGAAAGCAGAGAGGGCCAAATTGTCTGGGGCATTTGAAGGGGTTCCAGGAGGCAGTGAGAAGCAGCATCACTTTTCCCCGCTGGCACCTTTGCTGTGGCAGCAAAAGCTGGACGTTTGTCTTTTTTGCTCCAAACAGCGCCGAAAGTGAAAAAAGGTGCTTTTGAGGATAGCGTGCGCAGGAAAGCAGAGAGGGCCAAATTGTCTGGGGCATTTGAAGGGGTTCCAGGAGGCAGTGAGAAGCAGCATCACTTTTCCCCGCTGGCACCTTTGCTGTGGCAGCAAAAGCTGGACGTTTGTCTTTTTTGCTCCAAACAGCGCCGAAAGTGAAAAAAGGTGCTTTAGAGGATAGCGTGCGCAGGAAAGCAGAGAGGGCCAAATTGTCTGGGGCATTTGAAGGGGTTCCAGGAGGCAGTGAGGACCAGCATCACTTTTCCCCGCTGGCACCTTTGCTGTGGCAGCAAAAGCTGGACGTTTGTCTTTTTTGCTCCAAACAGCGCCGAAAGTGAAAAAAGGTGCTTTTGAGGATAGACTTTTCAGGAAAGCAGAGAGGGCCAAATTGTCTGGGGCATTTGAAGGGGTTCCAGGAGGCAGTGAGGACCAGCATCACTTTTCCCCGCTGGCACCTTTGCTGTGGCAGCAAAAGCTGGACGTTTGTCTTCATTCCTCCGGAGGGCGCCGAAAGTGAAAAAAGGTGCTTTTGAGGATAGCGTGCGCAGGAAAGCAGGGAGGGCCAAATTGTCTGGGGCATTTGAAGGGGTTCCAGGAGGCAGTGAGGACCAGCATCACTTTTCCCCGCTGGCACCTTTGCTGTGGCAGCAAAAGCTGGACGTTTGTCTTTTTTGCTCCAAACAGCGCCGAAAGTGAAAAAAGGTGCTTTTGAGGATAGCGTGCGCAGGAAAGCAGAGAGGGCCAAATTGTCTGGGGCATTTGAAGGGGTTCCAGGAGGCAGTGAGGACCAGCATCACTTTTCCCCGCTGGCACCTTTGCTGTGGCAGCAAAAGCTGGACGTTTGTCTTTTTTGCTCCAAACAGCGCGGAAAGTGAAAAAAGGTGCTTTTGAGGATATAGTGCGCAGGAAAGCAGAGAGGGCCAAATTGTCTGGGGCATTTGAAGGGGTTCCAGGAGGCAGTGAGGACCAGCATCACTTTTCCCCGCTGGCACCTTTGCTGTGGCAGCAAAAGCTGGACGTTTGTCTTTTTTGCTCCAAACAGCGCCGAAAGTGAAAAAAGGTGCTTTTGAGGATAGCGTGCGCAGGAAAGCAGAGAGGGCCAAATTGTCTGGGGCATTTGAAGGGGTTCCAGGAGGCAGTGAGAAGCAGCATCACTTTTCCCCGCTGGCACCTTTGCTGTGGCAGCAAAAGCTGGACGTTTGTCTTTTTTGCTCCAAACAGCGCCGAAAGTGAAAAAAGGTGCTTTGGAGGATAGCGTGCGCAGGAAAGCAGAGAGGGCCATATTGTCTGGGGCATTTGAAGGGGTTCCAGGAGGCAGTGAGAAGCAGCATCACTTTTCCCGCTGGCACCTTTGCTGTGGCAGCAAAAGCTGGACGTTTGTCTTTTTTGCTCCAAAACAGCGCCGAAAGTGAAAAAAGGTGCTTTTGAGGATAGCGTGCGCAGGAAAGCAGAGAGGGCCAAATTGTCTGGGGCATTTGAAGGGGTTCCAGGAGGCAGTGAGAAGCAGCATCACTTTTCCCCGCTGGCACCTTTGCTGTGGCAGCAAAAGCTGGACGTTTGTCTTTTTTGCTCCAAACAGCGCCGAAAGTGAAAAAAGGTGCTTTTGAGGATAGCGTGCGCAGGAAAGCAGAGAGGGCCAAATTGTGTGGGGCATTTGAAGGGGTTCCAGGAGGCAGTGAGGACCAGCATCACTTTTCCCCGCTGGCACCTTTGCTGTGGCAGCAAAAGCTGGACGTTTGTCTTATTTGCTCCAAACAGCGCCGAAAGTGAAAAAAGGTGCTTTTGAGGATAGACTTTTCAGGAAAGCAGAGAGGGCCAAATTGTCTGGGGCATTTGAAGGGGTTCCAGGAGGCAGTGAGGACCAGCATCACTTTTCCCCGTTGGCACCTTTGCTGTGGCAGCAAAAGCTGGACGTTTGTCTTTTTTGCTCCAAACAGCGCCGAAAGTGAAAAAAGGTGCTTTTGAGGATAGCGTGCGCAGGAAAACAGAGAGGGCCAAATTGTCTGGGGCATTTGAAGGGGTTCCAGGAGGCAGTGAGGACCAGCATCACTTTTCCCCGCTGGCACCTTTGCTGTGGCAGCAAAAGCTGGACGTTTGTCTTTTTTCCTCCGGAGGGCGCCGAAAGTGAAAAAAGGTGCTTTTGAGGATAGAGTGCGCAGGAAAGCAGAGAGGGCCAAATTGTCTGGGGCATTTGAAGGGGTTCCAGGAGGCAGTGAGGACCAGCATCACTTTTCCCCGCTGGCACCTTTGCTGTGGCAGCAAAAGCTGGACGTTTGTCTTTTTTGCTCCAAACAGCGCCGAAAGTGAAAAAGGTGCTTTTGAGGATAGCGTGCGCAGGAAAGCAGAGAGGGCCAAATTGTCTGGGGCATTTGAAGGGGTTCCAGGAGGCAGTGAGAAGCAGCATCACTTTTCCCCGCTGGCACCTTTGCTGTGGCAGCAAAAGCTGGACGTTTGTCTTTTTTGCTCCAAACAGCGCCGAAAGTGAAAAAAGGTGCTTTTGAGGATAGCGTGCGCAGGAAAGCAGAGAGGGCCAAATTGTCTGGGGCATTTGAAGGGGTTCCAGGAGGCAGTGAGAAGCAGCATCACTTTCCCCGCTGGAACCTTTGCTGTGGCAGCAAAAGCTGGACGTTTGTCTTTTTTCCTCCGGAGGGCGCCGAAAGTGAAAAAAGGTGCTTTTGAGGATAGCGTGCGCAGGAAAGCAGAGAGGGCCAAATTGTGTGGGGCATTTGAAGGGGTTCCAGGAGGCAGTGAGGACCAGCATCACTTTTCCCCGCTGGCACCTTTGCTGTGGCAGCAAAAGCTGGACGTTTGTCTTATTTGCTCCAAACAGCGCCGAAAGTGAAAAAAGGTGCTTTTGAGGATAGACTTTTCAGGAAAGCAGAGAGGGCCAAATTGTCTGGGGCATTTGAAGGGGTTCCAGGAGGCAGTGAGGACCAGCATCACTTTTCCCCGCTGGCACCTTTGCTGTGGCAGCAAAAGCTGGACGTTTGTCTTTTTTGCTCCAAACAGCGCCGAAAGTGAAAAAAGGTGCTTTTGAGGATAGCGTGCGCAGGAAAGCAGAGAGGGCCAAATTGTCTGGGGCATTTGAAGGGGTTCCAGGAGGCAGTGAGGACCAGCATCACTTTTCCCCGCTGGCACCTTTGCTGTGGCAGCAAAAGCTGGACGTTTGTCTTTTTTGCTCCAAACAGCGCCGAAAGTGAAAAAAGGTGCTTTTGAGGATAGAGTGCGCAGGAAAGCAGAGAGGGCCAAATTGTCTGGGGCATTTGAAGGGGTTCCAGGAGGCAGTGAGGACCAGCATCACTTTTCCCCGCTGGCACCTTTGCTGTGGCAGCAAAAGCTGGACGTTTGTCTTTTTTGCTCCAAACAGCGCCGAAAGTGAAAAAAGGTGCTTTTGAGGATAGCGTGCGCAGGAAAGCAGAGAGGGCCAAATTGTGTGGGGCATTTGAAGGGGTTCCAGGAGGCAGTGAGAAGCAGCATCACTTTTCCCCGCTGGCACCTTTGCTGTGGCAGCAAAAGCTGGACGTTTGTCTTTTTTGCTCCAAACAGCGCCAAAAGTGAAAAAAGGTGCTTTTGAGGATAGCGTGCGCAGGAAAGCAGAGAGGGCCAAATTGTCTGGGGCATTTGAAGGGGTTCCAGGAGGCAGTGAGGACCAGCATCACTTTTCCCCGCTGGCACCTTTGCTGTGGCAGCAAAAGCTGGACGTTTGTCTTTTTTGCTCCAAACAGCGCCGAAAGTGAAAAAAGGTGCTTTTGAGGATAGACTTTTCAGGAAAGCAGAGAGGGCCAAATTGTCTGGGGCATTTGAAGGGGTTCCAGGAGGCAGTGAGGACCAGCATCACTTTTCCCCGCTGGCACCTTTGCTGTGGCAGCAAAAGCTGGACGTTTGTCTTCATTCCTCCGGAGGGCGCCGAAAGTGAAAAAAAGGTGCTTTTGAGGATAGACTTTTCAGGAAAGCAGAGAGGGCCAAATTGTCTGGGGCATTTGAAGGGGTTCCAGGAGGCAGTGAGGACCAGCATCACTTTTTCCCCGCTGGCACCTTTGCTGTGGCAGCAAAAGCTGGACGTTTGTCTTTTTTGCTCCAAACAGCGCCGAAAGTGAAAAAAGGTGCTTTTGAGGATAGCGTGCGCAGGAAAGCAGAGAGGGCCAAATTGTCTGGGGCATTTGAAGGGGTTCCAGGAGGCAGTGAGGACCAGCATCACTTTTCCCCGCTGGCACCTTTGCTGTGGCAGCAAAAGCTGGACGTTTGTCTTTTTTGCTCCAAACAGCGCCGAAAGTGAAAAAAGGTGCTTTTGAGGATATAGTGCGCAGGAAAGCAGAGAGGGCCAAATTGTCTGGGGCATTTGAAGGGGTTCCAGGAGGCAGTGAGGACCAGCATCACTTTTCCCCGCTGGCACCTTTGCTGTGGCAGCAAAAGCTGGACGTTTGTCTTTTTTGCTCCAAACAGCGCCGAAAGTGAAAAAAGGTGCTTTTGAGGATAGCGTGCGCAGGAAAGCAGAGAGGGCCAAATTGTCTGGGGCATTTGAAGGGGTTCCAGGAGGCAGTGAGGACCAGCATCACTTTTCCCCGCTGGCACCTTTGCTGTGGCAGCAAAAGCTGGACGTTTGTCTTTTTTGCTCCAAACAGCGCCGAAAGTGAAAAAAGGTGCATTTGAGGATAGCGTGCGCAGGAAAGCAGAGAGGGCCAAATTGTCTGGGGCATTTGAAGGGGTTCCAGGAGGCAGTGAGAAGCAGCATCACTTTTCCCCGCTGGCACCTTTGCTGTGGCAGCAAAAGCTGGACGTTTGTCTTTTTTGCTCCAAACAGCGCCGAAAGTGAAAAAAGGTGCTTTGGAGGATAGCGTGCGCAGGAAAGCAGAGAGGGCCATATTGTCTGGGGCATTTGAAGGGGTTCCAGGAGGCAGTGAGAAGCAGCATCACTTTTCCCCGCTGGCACCTTTGCTGTGGCAGCAAAAGCTGGACGTTTGCTTTTTTGCTCCAAACAGCGCCGAAAGTGAAAAAAGGTGCATTTGAGGATAGCGTGCGCAGGAAAGCAGAGAGGGCCAAATTGTCTGGGGCATTTGAAGGTTCCAGGAGGCAGTGAGAAGCAGCATCACTTTTTCCCCGCTGGCACCTTTGCTGTGGCAGCAAAAAGCTGGACGTTTGTCTTTTTTCCTCCGGAGGGCGCCGAAAGTGAAAAAAGGTGCTTTTGAGGATAGCGTGCGCAGGAAAGCAGAGAGGGCCAAATTGTGTGGGGCATTTGAAGGGGTTCCAGGAGGCAGTGAGGACCAGCATCACTTTTCCCCGCTGGCACCTTTGCTGTGGCAGCAAAAGCTGGACGTTTGTCTTTTTTGCTCCAAACAGCGCCGAAAGTGAAAAAAGGTGCTTTTGAGGATAGACTTTTCAGGAAAGCAGAGAGGGCCAAATTGTCTGGGGCATTTGAAGGGGTTCCAGGAGGCAGTGAGGACCAGCATCACTTTTCCCCGTTGGCACCTTTGCTGTGGCAGCAAAAGCTGGACGTTTGTCTTTTTTGCTCCAAACAGCGCCGAAAGTGAAAAAAGGTGCTTTTGAGGATAGAGTGCGCAGGAAAGCAGAGAGGGCCAAATTGTCTGGGGCATTTGAAGGGGTTCCAGGAGGCAGTGAGGACCAGCATCACTTTTCCCCGCTGGCACCTTTGCTGTGGCAGCAAAAGCTGGACGTTTGTCTTTTTTCCTCCGGAGGGCGCCGAAAGTGAAAAAAGGTGCTTTTGAGGATAGAGTGCGCAGGAAAGCAGAGAGGGCCAAATTGTCTGGGGCATTTGAAGGGGTTCCAGGAGGCAGTGAGGACCAGCATCACTTTTCCCCGCTGGCACCTTTGCTGTGGCAGCAAAAGCTGGGACGTTTGTCTTTTTGCTCCAAACAGCGCCGAAAGTGAAAAAAGGTGCATTTGAGGATAGCGTGCGCAGGAAAGCAGAGAGGGCCAAATTGTGTGGGGCATTTGAAGGGGTTCCAGGAGGCAGTGAGAAGCAGCATCACTTTTCCCCGCTGGCACCTTTGCTGTGGCAGCAAAAGCTGGACGTTTGTCTTTTTTGCTCCAAACAGCGCCGAAAGTGAAAAAAGGTGCTTTTGAGGATAGCGTGCGCAGGAAAGCAGAGAGGGCCAAATTGTGTGGGGCATTTGAAGGGGTTCCAGGAGGCAGTGAGGACCAGCATCACTTTTCCCCGCTGGCACCTTTGCTGTGGCAGCAAAAGCTGGACGTTTGTCTTTTTTGCTCCAAACAGCGCCGAAAGTGAAAAAAGGTGCTTTTGAGGATAGACTTTTCAGGAAAGCAGAGAGGGCCAAATTGTCTGGGGCATTTGAAGGGGTTCCAGGAGGCAGTGAGGACCAGCATCACTTTTCCCCGCTGGCACCTTTGCTGTGGCAGCAAAAGCTGGACGTTTGTCTTCATTCCTCCGGAGGGCGCCGAAAGTGAAAAAAGGTGCTTTTGAGGATAGCGTGCGCAGGAAAGCAGAGAGGGCCAAATTGTCTGGGGCATTTGAAGGGGTTCCAGGAGGCAGTGAGGACCAGCATCACTTTTCCCCGCTGGCACCTTTGCTGTGGCAGCAAAAGCTGGACGTTTGTCTTTTTTGCTCCAAACAGCGCCGAAAGTGAAAAAAGGTGCTTTTGAGGATAGCGTGCGCAGGAAAGCAGAGAGGGCCAAATTGTCTGGGGCATTTGAAGGGGTTCCAGGAGGCAGTGAGGACCAGCATCACTTTTCCCCGCTGGCACCTTTGCTGTGGCAGCAAAAGCTGGACGTTTGTCTTTTTTGCTCCAAACAGCGCGGAAAGTGAAAAAAGGTGCTTTTGAGGATATAGTGCGCAGGAAAGCAGAGAGGGCCAAATTGTCTGGGGCATTTGAAGGGGTTCCAGGAGGCAGTGAGGACCAGCATCACTTTTCCCCGCTGGCACCTTTGATGTGGCAGCAAAAGCTGGACGTTTGTCTTTTTTGCTCCAAACAGCGCCAATAGTGAAAAAAGGTGCTTTTGAGGATAGCGTGCGCAGGAAAGCAGAGAGGGCCAAATTGTCTGGGGCATTTGAAGGGGTTCCAGGAGGCAGTGAGGACCAGCATCACTTTTCCCCGCTGGCACCTTTGCTGTGGCAGCAAAAGCTGGACGTTTGTCTTTTTTGCTCCAAACAGCGCCGAAAGTGAAAAAAGGTGCATTTGAGGATAGCGTGCGCAGGAAAGCAGAGAGGGCCAAATTGTCTGGGGCATTTGAAGGGGTTCCAGGAGGCAGTGAGAAGCAGCATCACTTTTCCCCGCTGGCACCTTTGCTGTGGCAGCAAAAGCTGGACGTTTGTCTTTTTTGCTCCAAACAGCGCCGAAAGTGAAAAAAGGTGCTTTGGAGGATAGCGTGCGCAGGAAAGCAGAGAGGGCCATATTGTCTGGGGCATTTGAAGGGGTTCCAGGAGGCAGTGAGAAGCAGCATCACTTTTCCCCGCTGGCACCTTTGCTGTGGCAGCAAAAGCTGGACGTTTGTCTTTTTTGCTCCAAACAGCGCCGAAAGTGAAAAAAAGGTGCATTTGAGGATAGCGTGCGCAGGAAAGCAGAGAGGGCCAAATTGTCTGGGGCATTTGAAGGGGTTCCAGGAGGCAGTGAGAAGCAGCATCACTTTTCCCCGCTGGCACCTTTGCTGTGGCAGCAAAAGCTGGACGTTTGTCTTTTTTCCTCCGGAGGGCGCCGAAAGTGAAAAAAGGTGCTTTTGAGGATAGCGTGCGCAGGAAAGCAGAGAGGGCCAAATTGTGTGGGGCATTTGAAGGGGTTCCAGGAGGCAGTGAGGACCAGCATCACTTTTCCCCGCTGGCACCTTTGCTGTGGCAGCAAAAGCTGGACGTTTGTCTTATTTGCTCCAAACAGCGCCGAAAGTGAAAAAAGGTGCTTTTGAGGATAGACTTTTCAGGAAAGCAGAGAGGGCCAAATTGTCTGGGGCATTTGAAGGGGTTCCAGGAGGCAGTGAGGACCAGCATCACTTTTCCCCGTTGGCACCTTTGCTGTGGCAGCAAAAGCTGGACGTTTGTCTTTTTTGCTCCAAACAGCGCTGAAAGTGAAAAAAGGTGCTTTTGAGGATAGCGTGCGCAGGAAAGCAGAGAGGGCCAAATTGTCTGGGGCATTTGAAGGGGTTCCAGGAGGCAGTGAGGACCAGCATCACTTTTCCCCGCTGGCACCTTTGCTGTGGCAGCAAAAGCTGGACGTTTGTCTTTTTTCCTCCGGAGGGCGCCGAAAGTGAAAAAAGTTGCTTTTGAGGATAGAGTGCGCAGGAAAGCAGAGAGGGCCAAATTGTCTGGGGCATTTGAAGGGGTTCCAGGAGGCAGTGAGGACCAGCATCACTTTTCCCCGCTGGCACCTTTGCTGTGGCAGCAAAAGCTGGACGTTTGTCTTTTTTGCTCCAAACAGCGCCGAAAGTGAAAAAAGGTGCATTTGAGGATAGCGTGCGCAGGAAAGCAGAGAGGGCCAAATTGTGTGGGGCATTTGAAGGGGTTCCAGGAGGCAGTGAGAAGCAGCATCACTTTTCCCCGCTGGCACCTTTGCTGTGGCAGCAAAAGCTGGACGTTTGTCTTTTTTGCTCCAAACAGCGCCGAAAGTGAAAAAAGGTGCTTTGGAGGATAGCGTGCGCAGGAAAGCAGAGAGGGCCATATTGTCTGGGGCATTTGAAGGGGTTCCAGGAGGCAGTGAGAAGCAGCATCACTTTTCCCCGCTGGCACCTTTGCTGTGGCAGCAAAAGCTGGACGTTTGTCTTTTTTGCTCCAAACAGCGCCGAAAGTGAAAAAAGGTGCATTTGAGGATAGCGTGCGCAGGAAAGCAGAGAGGGCCAAATTGTCTGGGGCATTTGAAGGGGTTCCAGGAGGCAGTGAGAAGCAGCATCACTTTTCCCCGCTGGCACCTTTGCTGTGGCAGCAAAAGCTGGACGTTTGTCTTTTTTCCTCCGGAGGGCGCCGAAAGTGAAAAAAGGTGCTTTTGAGGATAGCGTGCGCAGGAAAGCAGAGAGGGCCAAATTGTGTGGGGCATTTGAAGGGGTTCCAGGAGGCAGTGAGGACCAGCATCACTTTTCCCCGCTGGCACCTTTGCTGTGGCAGCAAAAGCTGGACGTTTGTCTTATTTGCTCCAAACAGCGCCGAAAGTGAAAAAAGGTGCTTTTGAGGATAGACTTTTCAGGAAAGCAGAGAGGGCCAAATTGTCTGGGGCATTTGAAGGGGTTCCAGGAGGCAGTGAGGACCAGCATCACTTTTCCCCGTTGGCACCTTTGCTGTGGCAGCAAAAGCTGGACGTTTGTCTTTTTTGCTCCAAACAGCGCTGAAAGTGAAAAAAGGTGCTTTTGAGGATAGCGTGCGCAGGAAAGCAGAGAGGGCCAAATTGTCTGGGGCATTTGAAGGGGTTCCAGGAGGCAGTGAGGACCAGCATCACTTTTCCCCGCTGGCACCTTTGCTGTGGCAGCAAAAGCTGGACGTTTGTCTTTTTTCCTCCGGAGGGCGCCGAAAGTGAAAAAAGTTGCTTTTGAGGATAGAGTGCGCAGGAAAGCAGAGAGGGCCAAATTGTCTGGGGCATTTGAAGGGGTTCCAGGAGGCAGTGAGGACCAGCATCACTTTTCCCCGCTGGCACCTTTGCTGTGGCAGCAAAAGCTGGACGTTTGTCTTTTTTGCTCCAAACAGCGCCGAAAGTGAAAAAAGGTGCATTTGAGGATAGCGTGCGCAGGAAAGCAGAGAGGGCCAAATTGTGTGGGGCATTTGAAGGGGTTCCAGGAGGCAGTGAGAAGCAGCATCACTTTTCCCCGCTGGCACCTTTGCTGTGGCAGCAAAAGCTGGACGTTTGTCTTTTTTGCTCCAAACAGCGCCGAAAGTGAAAAAAGGTGCTTTTGAGGATAGCGTGCGCAGGAAAGCAGAGAGGGCCAAATTGTGTGGGGCATTTGAAGGGGTTCCAGGAGGCAGTGAGGACCAGCATCACTTTTCCCCGCTGGCACCTTTGCTGTGGCAGCAAAAGCTGGACGTTTGTCTTTTTTGCTCCAAACAGCGCCGAAAGTGAAAAAAGGTGCTTTTGAGGATAGACTTTTCAGGAAAGCAGAGAGGGCCAAATTGTCTGGGGCATTTGAAGGGGTTCCAGGAGGCAGTGAGGACCAGCATCACTTTTCCCCGCTGGCACCTTTGCTGTGGCAGCAAAAGCTGGACGTTTGTCTTTTTTGCTCCAAACAGCGCCGAAAGTGAAAAAAGGTGCTTTTGAGGATAGAGTGCGCAGGAAAGCAGAGAGGGCCAAATTGTCTGGGGCATTTGAAGGGGTTCCAGGAGGCAGTGAGAAGCAGCATCACTTTTCCCCGCTGGCACCTTTGCTGTGGCAGCAAAAGCTGGACGTTTGTCTTTTTTGCTCCAAACAGCGCCGAAAGTGAAAAAAGGTGCTTTTGAGGATAGAGTGCGCAGGAAAGCAGAGAGGGCCAAATTGTCTGGGGCATTTGAAGGGGTTCCAGGAGGCAGTGAGAAGCAGCATCACTTTTCCCCGCTGGCACCTTTGCTGTGGCAGCAAAAGCTGGACGTTTGTCTTTTTTCCTCCGGAGGGCACCGAAAGTGAAAAAAGGTGCTTTTGAGGATAGCGTGCGCAGGAAAGCAGAGAGGGCCAAATTGTGTGGGGCATTTGAAGGGGTTCCAGGAGGCAGTGAGGACCAGCATCACTTTTCCCCGCTGGCACCTTTGCTGTGGCAGCAAAAGCTGGACGTTTGTCTTTTTTGCTCCAAACAGCGCCGAAAGTGAAAAAAGGTGCTTTTGAGGATAGACTTTTCAGGAAAGCAGAGAGGGCCAAATTGTGTGGGGCATTTGAAGGGGTTCCAGGAGGCAGTGAGGACCAGCATCACTTTTCCCCGTTGGCACCTTTGCTGTGGCAGCAAAAGCTGGACGTTTGTCTTTTTTGCTCCAAACAGCGCCGAAAGTGAAAAAAGGTGCTTTTGAGGATAGCGTGCGCAGGAAAACAGAGAGGGCCAAATTGTCTGGGGCATTTGAAGGGGTTCCAGGAGGCAGTGAGAAGCAGCATCACTTTTCCCCGCTGGCACCTTTGCTGTGGCAGCAAAAGCTGGACGTTTGTCTTTTTTGCTCCAAACAGCGCCGAAAGTGAAAAAAGGTGCTTTTGAGGATAGCGTGCGCAGGAAAGCAGAGAGGGCCAAATTGTCTGGGGCATTTGAAGGGGTTCCAGGAGGCAGTGAGAAGCAGCATCACTTTTCCCCGCTGGCACCTTTGCTGTGGCAGCAAAAGCTGGACGTTTGTCTTTTTTGCTCCAAACAGCGCCGAAAGTGAAAAAAGGTGCTTTTGAGGATAGCGTGCGCAGGAAAGCAGAGAGGGCCAAATTGTCTGGGGCATTTGAAGGGGTTCCAGGAGGCAGTGAGGACCAGCATCACTTTTCCCCGCTGGCACCTTTGCTGTGGCAGCAAAAGCTGGACGTTTGTCTTATTTGCTCCAAACAGCGCCGAAAGTGAAAAAAGGTGCTTTTGAGGATAGACTTTTCAGGAAAGCAGAGAGGGCCAAATTGTCTGGGGCATTTGAAGGGGTTCCAGGAGGCAGTGAGGACCAGCATCACTTTTCCCCGCTGGCACCTTTGCTGTGGCAGCAAAAGCTGGACGTTTGTCTTTTTTGCTCCAAACAGCGCCAATAGTGAAAAAAGGTGCTTTTGAGGATAGCGTGCGCAGGAAAGCAGAGAGGGCCAAATTGTCTGGGGCATTTGAAGGGGTTCCAGGAGGCAGTGAGGACCAGCATCACTTTTCCCCGCTGGCACCTTTGCTGTGGCAGCAAAAGCTGGACGTTTGTCTTTTTTCCTCCGGAGGGCGCCGAAAGTGAAAAAAGGTGCTTTTGAGGATAGAGTGCGCAGGAAAGCAGAGAGGGCCAAATTGTCTGGGGCATTTGAAGGGGTTCCAGGAGGCAGTGAGGACCAGCATCACTTTTCCCCGCTGGCACCTTTGCTGTGGCAGCAAAAGCTGGACGTTTGTCTTTTTTGCTCCAAACAGCGCCGAAAGTGAAAAAAGGTGCTTTTGAGGATAGCGTGCGCAGGAAAGCAGAGAGGGCCAAATTGTCTGGGGCATTTGAAGGGGTTCCAGGAGGCAGTGAGGACCAGCATCACTTTTCCCCGCTGGCACCTTTGCTGTGGCAGCAAAAGCTGGACGTTTGTCTTTTTTGCTCCAAACAGCGCGGAAAGTGAAAAAAGGTGCTTTTGAGGATATAGTGCGCAGGAAAGCAGAGAGGGCCAAATTGTCTGGGGCATTTGAAGGGGTTCCAGGAGGCAGTGAGGACCAGCATCACTTTTCCCCGCTGGCACCTTTGCTGTGGCAGCAAAAGCTGGACGTTTGTCTTTTTGCTCCAAACAGCGCCAATAGTGAAAAAAGGTGCTTTTGAGGATAGCGTGCGCAGGAAAGCAGAGAGGGCCAAATTGTCTGGGGCATTTGAAGGGGTTCCAGGAGGCAGTGAGGACCAGCATCACTTTTCCCCGCTGGCACCTTTGCTGTGGCAGCAAAAGCTGGACGTTTGTCTTTTTTGCTCCAAACAGCGCCGAAAGTGAAAAAAGGTGCATTTGAGGATAGCGTGCGCAGGAAAGCAGAGAGGGCCAAATTGTCTGGGGCATTTGAAGGGGTTCCAGGAGGCAGTGAGAAGCAGCATCACTTTTCCCCGCTGGCACCTTTGCTGTGGCAGCAAAAGCTGGACGTTTGTCTTTTTTGCTCCAAACAGCGCCGAAAGTGAAAAAAGGTGCTTTGGAGGATAGCGTGCGCAGGAAAGCAGAGAGGGCCATATTGTCTGGGGCATTTGAAGGGGTTCCAGGAGGCAGTGAGAAGCAGCATCACTTTTCCCCGCTGGCACCTTTGCTGTGGCAGCAAAAGCTGGACGTTTGTCTTTTTTGCTCCAAACAGCGCCGAAAGTGAAAAAAGGTGCATTTGAGGATAGCGTGCGCAGGAAAGCAGAGAGGGCCAAATTGTCTGGGGCATTTGAAGGGGTTCCAGGAGGCAGTGAGAAGCAGCATCACTTTTCCCCGCTGGCACCTTTGCTGTGGCAGCAAAAGCTGGACGTTTGTCTTTTTTCCTCCGGAGGGCGCCGAAAGTGAAAAAAGGTGCTTTTGAGGATAGCGTGCGCAGGAAAGCAGAGAGGGCCAAATTGTGTGGGGCATTTGAAGGGGTTCCAGGAGGCAGTGAGGACCAGCATCACTTTTCCCCGCTGGCACCTTTGCTGTGGCAGCAAAAGCTGGACGTTTGTCTTATTTGCTCCAAACAGCGCCGAAAGTGAAAAAAGGTGCTTTTGAGGATAGACTTTTCAGGAAAGCAGAGAGGGCCAAATTGTCTGGGGCATTTGAAGGGGTTCCAGGAGGCAGTGAGGACCAGCATCACTTTTCCCCGTTGGCACCTTTGCTGTGGCAGCAAAAGCTGGACGTTTGTCTTTTTTGCTCCAAACAGCGCCGAAAGTGAAAAAAGGTGCTTTGGAGGATAGCGTGCGCAGGAAAGCAGAGAGGGCCAAATTGTCTGGGGCATTTGAAGGGGTTCCAGGAGGCAGTGAGGACCAGCATCACTTTTCCCCGCTGGCACCTTTGCTGTGGCAGCAAAAGCTGGACGTTTGTCTTTTTTCCTCCGGAGGGCGCCGAAAGTGAAAAAAGGTGCTTTTGAGGATAGAGTGCGCAGGAAAGCAGAGAGGGCCAAATTGTCTGGGGCATTTGAAGGGGTTCCAGGAGGCAGTGAGGACCAGCATCACTTTTCCCCGCTGGCACCTTTGCTGTGGCAGCAAAAGCTGGACGTTTGTCTTTTTTGCTCCAAACAGCGCCGAAAGTGAAAAAAGGTGCATTTGAGGATAGCGTGCGCAGGAAAGCAGAGAGGGCCAAATTGTGTGGGGCATTTGAAGGGGTTCCAGGAGGCAGTGAGAAGCAGCATCACTTTTCCCCGCTGGCACCTTTGCTGTGGCAGCAAAAGCTGGACGTTTGTCTTTTTTGCTCCAAACAGCGCCGAAAGTGAAAAAAGGTGCTTTTGAGGATAGCGTGCGCAGGAAAGCAGAGAGGGCCAAATTGTGTGGGGCATTTGAAGGGGTTCCAGGAGGCAGTGAGGACCAGCATCACTTTTCCCCGCTGGCACCTTTGCTGTGGCAGCAAAAGCTGGACGTTTGTCTTTTTTGCTCCAAACAGCGCCGAAAGTGAAAAAAGGTGCTTTTGAGGATAGACTTTTCAGGAAAGCAGAGAGGGCCAAATTGTCTGGGGCATTTGAAGGGGTTCCAGGAGGCAGTGAGGACCAGCATCACTTTTCCCCGCTGGCACCTTTGCTGTGGCAGCAAAAGCTGGACGTTTGTCTTCATTCCTCCGGAGGGCGCCGAAAGTGAAAAAAGGTGCTTTTGAGGATAGCGTGCGCAGGAAAGCAGAGAGGGCCAAATTGTCTGGGGCATTTGAAGGGGTTCCAGGAGGCAGTGAGGACCAGCATCACTTTTCCCCGCTGGCACCTTTGCTGTGGCAGCAAAAGCTGGACGTTTGTCTTTTTTGCTCCAAACAGCGCCGAAAGTGAAAAAAGGTGCTTTTGAGGATAGCGTGCGCAGGAAAGCAGAGAGGGCCAAATTGTCTGGGGCATTTGAAGGGGTTCCAGGAGGCAGTGAGGACCAGCATCACTTTTCCCCGCTGGCACCTTTGCTGTGGCAGCAAAAGCTGGACGTTTGTCTTTTTTGCTCCAAACAGCGCCGAAAGTGAAAAAAGGTGCATTTGAGGATAGCGTGCGCAGGAAAGCAGAGAGGGCCAAATTGTCTGGGGCATTTGAAGGGGTTCCAGGAGGCAGTGAGAAGCAGCATCACTTTTCCCCGCTGGCACCTTTGCTGTGGCAGCAAAAGCTGGACGTTTGTCTTTTTTGCTCCAAACAGCGCCGAAAGTGAAAAAAGGTGCTTTGGAGGATAGCGTGCGCAGGAAAGCAGAGAGGGCCATATTGTCTGGGGCATTTGAAGGGGTTCCAGGAGGCAGTGAGAAGCAGCATCACTTTTCCCCGCTGGCACCTTTGCTGTGGCAGCAAAAGCTGGACGTTTGTCTTTTTTGCTCCAAACAGCGCCGAAAGTGAAAAAAGGTGCATTTGAGGATAGCGTGCGCAGGAAAGCAGAGAGGGCCAAATTGTCTGGGGCATTTGAAGGGGTTCCAGGAGGCAGTGAGAAGCAGCATCACTTTTCCCCGCTGGCACCTTTGCTGTGGCAGCAAAAGCTGGACGTTTGTCTTTTTTCCTCCGGAGGGCGCCGAAAGTGAAAAAAGGTGCTTTTGAGGATAGCGTGCGCAGGAAAGCAGAGAGGGCCAAATTGTGTGGGGGCATTTGAAGGGGTTCCAGGAGGCAGTGAGGACCAGCATCACTTTTCCCCGCTGGCACCTTTGCTGTGGCAGCAAAAGCTGGACGTTTGTCTTATTTGCTCCAAACAGCGCCGAAAGTGAAAAAAGGTGCTTTTGAGGATAGACTTTTCAGGAAAGCAGAGAGGGCCAAATTCTCTGGGGCATTTGAAGGGGTTCCAGGAGGCAGTGAGGACCAGCATCACTTTTCCCCGTTGGCACCTTTGCTGTGGCAGCAAAAGCTGGACGTTTGTGTTTTTTGCTCCAAACAGCGCCGAAAGTGAAAAAAGGTGCTTTTGAGGATAGCGTGCGCAGGAAAGCAGAGAGGGCCAAATTGTCTGGGGCATTTGAAGGGGTTCCAGGAGGCAGTGAGGACCAGCATCACTTTTCCCCGCTGGCACCTTTGCTGTGGCAGCAAAAGCTGGACGTTTGTCTTTTTTGCTCCAAACAGCGCCGAAAGTGAAAAAAGGTGCTTTTGAGGATAGACTTTTCAGGAAAGCAGAGAGGGCCAAATTGTCTGGGGCATTTGAAGGGGTTCCAGGAGGCAGTGAGGACCAGCATCACTTTTCCCCGCTGGCACCTTTGCTGTGGCAGCAAAAGCTGGACGTCTTTTTTGCTTCCAAACAGCGCTCGAAAAGTGAAAAAAGGTGCCTTTTGAGGATAGAGTGCGCAGGAAAGCAGAGAGGACCAAATTGTCTGGGGCATTTGAAGGGGTTCCAGGAGGCAGTGAGAAGCAGCATCACTTTTCCCCGCTGGCACCTTTGCTGTGGCAGCAAAAGCTGGGACGTTTGTCTTTTTTGCTCCAAACAGCGCCGAAAGTGAAAAAGGTGCTTTTGAGGATAGAGTGCGCAGGAAAGCAGAGAGGGCCAAATTGTCTGGGGCATTTGAAGGGGTTCCAGGAGGCAGTGAGAAGCAGCATCACTTTTCCCCGCTGGCACCTTTGCTGTGGCAGCAAAAGCTGGACGTTTGTCTTTTTCCTCCGGAGAGGCACCGAAAGTGAAAAAAGGTGCTTTTGAGGATAGCGTGCGCAGGAAAGCAGAGAGGGCCAAATTGTCTGGGGCATTTGAAGGGGTTCCAGGAGGCAGTGAGGACCAGCATCACTTTTCCCCGCTGGCACCTTTGCTGTGGCAGCAAAGCTGGACGTTTGTCTTTTTTTGCTCCAAACAGCGCCGAAAGTGAAAAAAGGTGCTTTTGAGGATAGACTTTTCAGGAAAGCAGAGAGGGCCAAATTGTGTGGGGCATTTGAAGGGGTTCCAGGAGGAAGTGAGGACCAGCATCACTTTTCCCCGTTGGCACCTTTGCTGTGGCAGCAAAAGCTGGACGTTTGTCTTTTTTGCTCCAAACAGCGCCGAAAGTGAAAAAAGGTGCTTTTGAGGATAGCGTGCGCAGGAAAAACAGAGAGGGCCAAATTGTCTGGGGCATTTGAAGGGGTTCCAGGAGGCAGTGAGAAGCAGCATCACTTTTCCCCGCTGGCACCTTTGCTGTGGCAGCAAAAGCTGGACGTTTGTCTTTTTTGCTCCAAACAGCGCCGAAAGTGAAAAAAGGTGCTTTTGAGGATAGCGTGCGCAGGAAAGCAGAGAGGGCCAAATTGTCTGGGGCATTTGAAGGGGTTCCAGGAGGCAGTGAGAAGCAGCATCACTTTTCCCCGCTGGCACCTTTGCTGTGGCAGCAAAAGCTGGACGTTTGTCTTTTTTGCTCCAAACAGCACCGAAAGTGAAAAAAAGGTGCTTTTGAGGATAGCGTGCGCAGGAAAGCAGAGAGGGCCAAATTGTCTGGGGCATTTGAAGGGGTTCCAGGAGGCAGTGAGGACCAGCATCACTTTTCCCCGCTGGCACCTTTGCTGTGGCAGCAAAAGCTGGACGTTTGTCTTATTTGCTCCAAACAGCGCCGAAAGTGAAAAAAGGTGCTTTTGAGGATAGACTTTTCAGGAAAGCAGAGAGGGCCAAATTGTCTGGGGCATTTGAAGGGGTTCCAGGAGGCAGTGAGGACCAGCATCACTTTTCCCCGCTGGCACCTTTGCTGTGGCAGCAAAAGCTGGACGTTTGTCTTTTTTGCTCCAAACAGCGCCGAAAGTGAAAAAAGGTGCTTTTGAGGATAGCGTGCGCAGGAAAGCAGAGAGGGCCAAATTGTCTGGGGCATTTGAAGGGGTTCCAGGAGGCAGTGAGGACCAGCATCACTTTTCCCCGCTGGCACCTTTGCTGTGGCAGCAAAAGCTGGACGTTTGTCTTTTTTCCTCCGGAGGGCGCCGAAAGTGAAAAAAGGTGCTTTTGAGGATAGAGTGCGCAGGAAAGCAGAGAGGGCCAAATTGTCTGGGGCATTTGAAGGGGTTCCAGGAGGCAGTGAGGACCAGCATCACTTTTCCCCGCTGGCACCTTTGCTGTGGCAGCAAAAGCTGGACGTTTGTCTTTTTTGCTCCAAACAGCGCCGAAAGTGAAAAAAGGTGCATTTGAGGATAGCGTGCGCAGGAAAGCAGAGAGGGCCAAATTGTGTGGGGCATTTGAAGGGGTTCCAGGAGGCAGTGAGAAGCAGCATCACTTTTCCCCGCTGGCACCTTTGCTGTGGCAGCAAAAGCTGGACGTTTGTCTTTTTTGCTCCAAACAGCGCCGAAAGTGAAAAAAGGTGCTTTGGAGGATAGCGTGCGCAGGAAAGCAGAGAGGGCCAAATTGTCTGGGGCATTTGAAGGGGTTCCAGGAGGCAGTGAGGAGCAGCATCACTTTTCCCCGCTGGCACCTTTGCTGTGGCAGCAAAAGCTGGACGTTTGTCTTTTTTGCTCCAAACAGCGCCGAAAGTGAAAAAAGGTGCTTTTGAGGATAGACTTTTCAGGAAAGCAGAGAGGGCCAAATTGTCTGGGGCATTTGAAGGGGTTCCAGGAGGCAGTGAGGACCAGCATCACTTTTCCCCGCTGGCACCTTTGCTGTGGCAGCAAAAGCTGGACGTTTGTCTTCATTCCTCCGGAGGGTGCCGAAAGTGAAAAAAGGTGCTTTTGAGGATAGCGTGCGCAGGAAAGCAGAGAGGGCCAAATTGTCTGGGGCATTTGAAGGGGTTCCAGGAGGCAGTGAGGACCAGCATCACTTTTCCCCGCTGGCACCTTTGCTGTGGCAGCAAAAGCTGGACGTTTGTCTTTTTTGCTCCAAACAGCGCCGAAAGTGAAAAAAGGTGCTTTTGAGGATAGCGTGCGCAGGAAAGCAGAGAGGGCCAAATTGTCTGGGGCATTTGAAGGGGTTCCAGGAGGCAGTGAGGACCAGCATCACTTTTCCCCGCTGGCACCTTTGCTGTGGCAGCAAAAGCTGGACGTTTGTCTTTTTTGCTCCAAACAGCGCCGAAAGTGAAAAAAGGTGCTTTTGAGGATAGAGTGCGCAGGAAAGCAGAGAGGGCCAAATTGTCTGGGGCATTTGAAGGGGTTCCAGGAGGCAGTGAGGACCAGCATCACTTTTCCCCGCTGGCACCTTTGCTGTGGCAGCAAAAGCTGGACGTTTGTCTTTTTTGCTCCAAACAGCGCCAATAGTGAAAAAAGGTGCTTTTGAGGATAGCGTGCGCAGGAAAGCAGAGAGGGCCAAATTGTCTGGGGCATTTGAAGGGGTTCCAGGAGGCAGTGAGGACCAGCATCACTTTTCCCCGCTGGCACCTTTGCTGTGGCAGCAAAAGCTGGACGTTTGTCTTTTTTGCTCCAAACAGCGCCGAAAGTGAAAAAAGGTGCATTTGAGGATAGCGTGCGCAGGAAAGCAGAGAGGGCCAAATTGTCTGGGGCATTTGAAGGGGTTCCAGGAGGCAGTGAGAAGCAGCATCACTTTTCCCCGCTGGCACCTTTGCTGTGGCAGCAAAAGCTGGACGTTTGTCTTTTTTCCTCCGGAGGGCACCGAAAGTGAAAAAAGGTGCTTTTGAGGATAGCGTGCGCAGGAAAGCAGAGAGGGCCAAATTGTGTGGGGCATTTGAAGGGGTTCCAGGAGGCAGTGAGGACCAGCATCACTTTTCCCCGCTGGCACCTTTGCTGTGGCAGCAAAAGCTGGACGTTTGTCTTATTTGCTCCAAACAGCGCCGAAAGTGAAAAAAGGTGCTTTTGAGGATAGAGTGCGCAGGAAAGCAGAGAGGGCCAAATTGTCTGGGGCATTTGAAGGGGTTCCAGGAGGCAGTGAGGACCAGCATCACTTTTCCCCGCTGGCACCTTTGCTGTGGCAGCAAAAGCTGGACGTTTGTCTTTTTTCCTCCGGAGGGCGCCGAAAGTGAAAAAAGGTGCTTTTGAGGATAGAGTGCGCAGGAAAGCAGAGAGGGCCAAATTGTCTGGGGCATTTGAAGGGGTTCCAGGAGGCAGTGAGGACCAGCATCACTTTTCCCCGCTGGCACCTTTGCTGTGGCAGCAAAAGCTGGACGTTTGTCTTTTTTGCTCCAAACAGCGCCGAAAGTGAAAAAAGGTGCATTTGAGGATAGCGTGCGCAGGAAAGCAGAGAGGGCCAAATTGTGTGGGGCATTTGAAGGGGTTCCAGGAGGCAGTGAGAAGCAGCATCACTTTTCCCCGCTGGCACCTTTGCTGTGGCAGCAAAAGCTGGACGTTTGTCTTTTTTGCTCCAAACAGCGCCGAAAGTGAAAAAAGGTGCTTTTGAGGATAGCGTGCGCAGGAAAGCAGAGAGGGCCAAATTGTGTGGGGCATTTGAAGGGGTTCCAGGAGGCAGTGAGGACCAGCATCACTTTTCCCCGCTGGCACCTTTGCTGTGGCAGCAAAAGCTGGACGTTTGTCTTTTTTGCTCCAAACAGCGCCGAAAGTGAAAAAAGGTGCTTTTGAGGATAGACTTTTCAGGAAAGCAGAGAGGGCCAAATTGTCTGGGGCATTTGAAGGGGTTCCAGGAGGCAGTGAGGACCAGCATCACTTTTCCCCGCTGGCACCTTTGCTGTGGCAGCAAAAGCTGGACGTTTGTCTTCATTCCTCCGGAGGGCGCCGAAAGTGAAAAAAGGTGCTTTTGAGGATAGCGTGCGCAGGAAAGCAGAGAGGGCCAAATTGTCTGGGGCATTTGAAGGGGTTCCAGGAGGCAGTGAGGACCAGCATCACTTTTCCCCGCTGGCACCTTTGCTGTGGCAGCAAAAGCTGGACGTTTGTCTTTTTTGCTCCAAACAGCGCCGAAAGTGAAAAAAGGTGCTTTTGAGGATAGCGTGCGCAGGAAAGCAGAGAGGGCCAAATTGTCTGGGGCATTTGAAGGGGTTCCAGGAGGCAGTGAGGACCAGCATCACTTTTCCCCGCTGGCACCTTTGCTGTGGCAGCAAAAGCTGGACGTTTGTCTTTTTTGCTCCAAACAGCGCCGAAAGTGAAAAAAGGTGCATTTGAGGATAGCGTGCGCAGGAAAGCAGAGAGGGCCAAATTGTCTGGGGCATTTGAAGGGGTTCCAGGAGGCAGTGAGAAGCAGCATCACTTTTCCCCGCTGGCACCTTTGCTGTGGCAGCAAAAGCTGGACGTTTGTCTTTTTTGCTCCAAACAGCGCCGAAAGTGAAAAAAGGTGCTTTGGAGGATAGCGTGCGCAGGAAAGCAGAGAGGGCCATATTGTCTGGGGCATTTGAAGGGGTTCCAGGAGGCAGTGAGAAGCAGCATCACTTTTCCCCGCTGGCACCTTTGCTGTGGCAGCAAAAGCTGGACGTTTGTCTTTTTTGCTCCAAACAGCGCCGAAAGTGAAAAAAGGTGCATTTGAGGATAGCGTGCGCAGGAAAGCAGAGAGGGCCAAATTGTCTGGGGCATTTGAAGGGGTTCCAGGAGGCAGTGAGAAGCAGCATCACTTTTCCCCGCTGGCACCTTTGCTGTGGCAGCAAAAGCTGGACGTTTGTCTTTTTTCCTCCGGAGGGCGCCGAAAGTGAAAAAAGGTGCTTTTGAGGATAGCGTGCGCAGGAAAGCAGAGAGGGCCAAATTGTGTGGGGCATTTGAAGGGGTTCCAGGAGGCAGTGAGGACCAGCATCACTTTTCCCCGCTGGCACCTTTGCTGTGGCAGCAAAAGCTGGACGTTTGTCTTATTTGCTCCAAACAGCGCCGAAAGTGAAAAAAGGTGCTTTTGAGGATAGACTTTTCAGGAAAGCAGAGAGGGCCAAATTCTCTGGGGCATTTGAAGGGGTTCCAGGAGGCAGTGAGGACCAGCATCACTTTTCCCCGTTGGCACCTTTGCTGTGGCAGCAAAAGCTGGACGTTTGTGTTTTTTGCTCCAAACAGCGCCGAAAGTGAAAAAAGGTGCTTTTGAGGATAGCGTGCGCAGGAAAGCAGAGAGGGCCAAATTGTCTGGGGCATTTGAAGGGGTTCCAGGAGGCAGTGAGGACCAGCATCACTTTTCCCCGCTGGCACCTTTGCTGTGGCAGCAAAAGCTGGACGTTTGTCTTTTTTGCTCCAAACAGCGCCGAAAGTGAAAAAAGGTGCTTTTGAGGATAGACTTTTCAGGAAAGCAGAGAGGGCCAAATTGTCTGGGGCATTTGAAGGGGTTCCAGGAGGCAGTGAGGACCAGCATCACTTTTCCCCGCTGGCACCTTTGCTGTGGCAGCAAAAGCTGGACGTTTGTCTTTTTTGCTCCAAACAGCGCCGAAAGTGAAAAAAGGTGCTTTTGAGGATAGAGTGCGCAGGAAAGCAGAGAGGACCAAATTGTCTGGGGCATTTGAAGGGGTTCCAGGAGGCAGTGAGAAGCAGCATCACTTTTCCCCGCTGGCACCTTTGCTGTGGCAGCAAAAGCTGGACGTTTGTCTTTTTTGCTCCAAACAGCGCCGAAAGTGAAAAAAGGTGCTTTTGAGGATAGAGTGCGCAAGAAAGCAGAGAGGGCCAAATTGTCTGGGGCATTTGAAGGGGTTCCAGGAGGCAGTGAGAAGCAGCATCACTTTTCCCCGCTGGCACCTTTGCTGTGGCAGCAAAAGCTGGACGTTTGTCTTTTTTCCTCCGGAGGGCACCGAAAGTGAAAAAAGGTGCTTTTGAGGATAGCGTGCGCAGGAAAGCAGAGAGGGCCAAATTGTCTGGGGCATTTGAAGGGGTTCCAGGAGGCAGTGAGGACCAGCATCACTTTTCCCCGCTGGCACCTTTGCTGTGGCAGCAAAAGCTGGACGTTTGTCTTTTTTGCTCCAAACAGCGCCGAAAGTGAAAAAAGGTGCTTTTGAGGATAGACTTTTCAGGAAAGCAGAGAGGGCCAAATTGTGTGGGGCATTTGAAGGGGTTCCAGGAGGAAGTGAGGACCAGCATCACTTTTCCCCGTTGGCACCTTTGCTGTGGCAGCAAAAGCTGGACGTTTGTCTTTTTTGCTCCAAACAGCGCCGAAAGTGAAAAAAGGTGCTTTTGAGGATAGCGTGCGCAGGAAAACAGAGAGGGCCAAATTGTCTGGGGCATTTGAAGGGGTTCCAGGAGGCAGTGAGAAGCAGCATCACTTTTCCCCGCTGGCACCTTTGCTGTGGCAGCAAAAGCTGGACGTTTGTCTTTTTTGCTCCAAACAGCGCCGAAAGTGAAAAAAGGTGCTTTTGAGGATAGCGTGCGCAGGAAAGCAGAGAGGGCCAAATTGTCTGGGGCATTTGAAGGGGTTCCAGGAGGCAGTGAGAAGCAGCATCACTTTTCCCCGCTGGCACCTTTGCTGTGGCAGCAAAAGCTGGACGTTTGTCTTTTTTGCTCCAAACAGCACCGAAAGTGAAAAAAGGTGCTTTTGAGGATAGTGTGCGCAGGAAAGCAGAGAGGGCCAAATTGTCTGGGGCATTTGAAGGGGTTCCAGGAGGCAGTGAGGACCAGCATCACTTTTCCCCGCTGGCACCTTTGCTGTGGCAGCAAAAGCTGGACGTTTGTCTTATTTGCTCCAAACAGCGCCGAAAGTGAAAAAAGGTGCTTTTGAGGATAGACTTTTCAGGAAAGCAGAGAGGGCCAAATTGTCTGGGGCATTTGAAGGGGTTCCAGGAGGCAGTGAGGACCAGCATCACTTTTCCCCGCTGGCACCTTTGCTGTGGCAGCAAAAGCTGGACGTTTGTCTTTTTTGCTCCAAACAGCGCCGAAAGTGAAAAAAGGTGCTTTTGAGGATAGCGTGCGCAGGAAAGCAGAGAGGGCCAAATTGTCTGGGGCATTTGAAGGGGTTCCAGGAGGCAGTGAGGACCAGCATCACTTTTCCCCGCTGGCACCTTTGCTGTGGCAGCAAAAGCTGGACGTTTGTCTTTTTTCCTCCGGAGGGCGCCGAAAGTGAAAAAAGGTGCTTTTGAGGATAGAGTGCGCAGGAAAGCAGAGAGGGCCAAATTGTCTGGGGCATTTGAAGGGGTTCCAGGAGGCAGTGAGGACCAGCATCACTTTTCCCCGCTGGCACCTTTGCTGTGGCAGCAAAAGCTGGACGTTTGTCTTTTTTGCTCCAAACAGCGCCGAAAGTGAAAAAAGGTGCATTTGAGGATAGCGTGCGCAGGAAAGCAGAGAGGGCCAAATTGTGTGGGGCATTTGAAGGGGTTCCAGGAGGCAGTGAGAAGCAGCATCACTTTTCCCCGCTGGCACCTTTGCTGTGGCAGCAAAAGCTGGACGTTTGTCTTTTTTGCTCCAAACAGCGCCGAAAGTGAAAAAAGGTGCTTTGGAGGATAGCGTGCGCAGGAAAGCAGAGAGGGCCAAATTGTCTGGGGCATTTGAAGGGGTTCCAGGAGGCAGTGAGGAGCAGCATCACTTTTCCCCGCTGGCACCTTTGCTGTGGCAGCAAAAGCTGGACGTTTGTCTTTTTTGCTCCAAACAGCGCCGAAAGTGAAAAAAGGTGCTTTTGAGGATAGACTTTTCAGGAAAGCAGAGAGGGCCAAATTGTCTGGGGCATTTGAAGGGGTTCCAGGAGGCAGTGAGGACCAGCATCACTTTTCCCCGCTGGCACCTTTGCTGTGGCAGCAAAAGCTGGACGTTTGTCTTCATTCCTCCGGAGGGTGCCGAAAGTGAAAAAAGGTGCTTTTGAGGATAGCGTGCGCAGGAAAGCAGAGAGGGCCAAATTGTCTGGGGCATTTGAAGGGGTTCCAGGAGGCAGTGAGGACCAGCATCACTTTTCCCCGCTGGCACCTTTGCTGTGGCAGCAAAAGCTGGACGTTTGTCTTTTTTGCTCCAAACAGCGCCGAAAGTGAAAAAAGGTGCTTTTGAGGATAGCGTGCGCAGGAAAGCAGAGAGGGCCAAATTGTCTGGGGCATTTGAAGGGGTTCCAGGAGGCAGTGAGGACCAGCATCACTTTTCCCCGCTGGCACCTTTGCTGTGGCAGCAAAAGCTGGACGTTTGTCTTTTTTGCTCCAAACAGCGCCGAAAGTGAAAAAAGGTGCTTTTGAGGATAGAGTGCGCAGGAAAGCAGAGAGGGCCAAATTGTCTGGGGCATTTGAAGGGGTTCCAGGAGGCAGTGAGGACCAGCATCACTTTTCCCCGCTGGCACCTTTGCTGTGGCAGCAAAAGCTGGACGTTTGTCTTTTTTGCTCCAAACAGCGCCAATAGTGAAAAAAGGTGCTTTTGAGGATAGCGTGCGCAGGAAAGCAGAGAGGGCCAAATTGTCTGGGGCATTTGAAGGGGTTCCAGGAGGCAGTGAGGACCAGCATCACTTTTCCCCGCTGGCACCTTTGCTGTGGCAGCAAAAGCTGGACGTTTGTCTTTTTTGCTCCAAACAGCGCCGAAAGTGAAAAAAGGTGCATTTGAGGATAGCGTGCGCAGGAAAGCAGAGAGGGCCAAATTGTCTGGGGCATTTGAAGGGGTTCCAGGAGGCAGTGAGAAGCAGCATCACTTTTCCCCGCTGGCACCTTTGCTGTGGCAGCAAAAGCTGGACGTTTGTCTTTTTTCCTCCGGAGGGCACCGAAAGTGAAAAAAGGTGCTTTTGAGGATAGCGTGCGCAGGAAAGCAGAGAGGGCCAAATTGTGTGGGGCATTTGAAGGGGTTCCAGGAGGCAGTGAGGACCAGCATCACTTTTCCCCGCTGGCACCTTTGCTGTGGCAGCAAAAGCTGGACGTTTGTCTTATTTGCTCCAAACAGCGCCGAAAGTGAAAAAAGGTGCTTTTGAGGATAGAGTGCGCAGGAAAGCAGAGAGGGCCAAATTGTCTGGGGCATTTGAAGGGGTTCCAGGAGGCAGTGAGGACCAGCATCACTTTTCCCCGTTGGCACCTTTGCTGTGGCAGCAAAAGCTGGACGTTTGTCTTTTTTGCTCCAAACAGCGCCGAAAGTGAAAAAAGGTGCATTTGAGGATAGCGTGCGCAGGAAAGCAGAGAGGGCCAAATTGTGTGGGGCATTTGAAGGGGTTCCAGGAGGCAGTGAGAAGCAGCATCACTTTTCCCCGCTGGCACCTTTGCTGTGGCAGCAAAAGCTGGACGTTTGTCTTTTTTGCTCCAAACAGCGCGCCGAAAGTGAAAAAAGGTGCTTTTGAGGATAGAGTGCGCAGGAAAGCAGAGAGGGCCAAATTGTCTGGGGCATTTGAAGGGGTTCCAGGAGGCAGTGAGGACCAGCATCACTTTTCCCCGCTGGCACCTTTGCTGTGGCAGCAAAAGCTGGACGTTTGTCTTTTTTGCTCCAAACAGCGCCGAAAGTGAAAAAAGGTGCTTTTGAGGATAGCGTGCGCAGGAAAGCAGAGAGGGCCAAATTGTCTGGGGCATTTGAAGGGGTTCCAGGAGGCAGTGAGAAGCAGCATCACTTTTCCCCGCTGGCACCTTTGCTGTGGCAGCAAAAGCTGGACGTTTGTCTTTTTTGCTCCAAACAGCGCCGAAAGTGAAAAAAGGTGCTTTTGAGGATAGCGTGCGCAGGAAAGCAGAGAGGGCCAAATTGTCTGGGGCATTTGAAGGGGTTCCAGGAGGCAGTGAGAAGCAGCATCACTTTTCCCCGCTGGCACCTTTGCTGTGGCAGCAAAAGCTGGACGTTTGTCTTTTTTCCTCCGGAGGGCGCCGAAAGTGAAAAAAGGTGCTTTTGAGGATAGCGTGCGCAGGAAAGCAGAGAGGGCCAAATTGTCTGGGGCATTTGAAGGGGTTCCAGGAGGCAGTGAGGACCAGCATCACTTTTCCCCGCTGGCACCTTTGCTGTGGCAGCAAAAGCTGGACGTTTGTCTTATTTGCTCCAAACAGCGCCGAAAGTGAAAAAAGGTGCTTTTGAGGATAGACTTTTCAGGAAAGCAGAGAGGGCCAAATTGTCTGGGGCATTTGAAGGGGTTCCAGGAGGCAGTGAGGACCAGCATCACTTTTCCCCGCTGGCACCTTTGCTGTGGCAGCAAAAGCTGGACGTTTGTCTTTTTTGCTCCAAACAGCGCCGAAAGTGAAAAAAGGTGCTTTTGAGGATAGCGTGCGCAGGAAAGCAGAGAGGGCCAAATTGTCTGGGGCATTTGAAGGGGTTCCAGGAGGCAGTGAGGACCAGCATCACTTTTCCCCGCTGGCACCTTTGCTGTGGCAGCAAAAGCTGGACGTTTGTCTTTTTTCCTCCGGAGGGCGCCGAAAGTGAAAAAAGGTGCTTTTGAGGATAGAGTGCGCAGGAAAGCAGAGAGGGCCAAATTGTCTGGGGCATTTGAAGGGGTTCCAGGAGGCAGTGAGGACCAGCATCACTTTTCCCCGCTGGCACCTTTGCTGTGGCAGCAAAAGCTGGACGTTTGTCTTTTTTGCTCCAAACAGCGCCGAAAGTGAAAAAAGGTGCATTTGAGGATAGTGTGCGCAGGAAAGCAGAGAGGGCCAAATTGTGTGGGGCATTTGAAGGGGTTCCAGGAGGCAGTGAGAAGCAGCATCACTTTTCCCCGCTGGCACCTTTGCTGTGGCAGCAAAAGCTGGACGTTTGTCTTTTTTGCTCCAAACAGCGCCGAAAGTGAAAAAAGGTGCTTTGGAGGATAGCGTGCGCAGGAAAGCAGAGAGGGCCAAATTGTCTGGGGCATTTGAAGGGGTTCCAGGAGGCAGTGAGGACCAGCATCACTTTTCCCCGCTGGCACCTTTGCTGTGGCAGCAAAAGCTGGACGTTTGTCTTTTTTGCTCCAAACAGCGCCGAAAGTGAAAAAAGGTGCTTTTGAGGATAGACTTTTCAGGAAAGCAGAGAGGGCCAAATTGTCTGGGGCATTTGAAGGGGTTCCAGGAGGCAGTGAGGACCAGCATCACTTTTCCCCGCTGGCACCTTTGCTGTGGCAGCAAAAGCTGGACGTTTGTCTTCATTCCTCCGGAGGGTGCCGAAAGTGAAAAAAGGTGCTTTTGAGGATAGCGTGCGCAGGAAAGCAGAGAGGGCCAAATTGTCTGGGGCATTTGAAGGGGTTCCAGGAGGCAGTGAGGACCAGCATCACTTTTCCCCGCTGGCACCTTTGCTGTGGCAGCAAAAGCTGGACGTTTGTCTTTTTTGCTCCAAACAGCGCCGAAAGTGAAAAAAGGTGCTTTTGAGGATAGCGTGCGCAGGAAAGCAGAGAGGGCCAAATTGTCTGGGGCATTTGAAGGGGTTCCAGGAGGCAGTGAGGACCAGCATCACTTTTCCCCGCTGGCACCTTTTCTGTGGCAGCAAAAGCTGGACGTTTGTCTTTTTTGCTCCAAACAGCGCGGAAAGTGAAAAAAGGTGCTTTTGAGGATATAGTGCGCAGGAAAGCAGAGAGGGCCAAATTGTCTGGGGCATTTGAAGGGGTTCCAGGAGGCAGTGAGGACCAGCATCACTTTTCCCCGCTGGCACCTTTGCTGTGGCAGCAAAAGCTGGACGTTTGTCCTTTTTGCTCCAAACAGCGCCAATAGTGAAAAAAGGTGCTTTTGAGGATAGCGTGCGCAGGAAAGCAGAGAGGGCCAAATTGTCTGGGGCATTTGAAGGGGTTCCAGGAGGCAGTGAGGACCAGCATCACTTTTCCCCGCTGGCACCTTTGCTGTGGCAGCAAAAGCTGGACGTTTGTCTTTTTTGCTCCAAACAGCGCGGAAAGTGAAAAAAGGTGCATTTGAGGATAGCGTGCGCAGGAAAGCAGAGAGGGCCAAATTGTCTGGGGCATTTGAAGGGGTTCCAGGAGGCAGTGAGAAGCAGCATCACTTTTCCCCGCTGGCACCTTTGCTGTGGCAGCAAAAGCTGGACGTTTGTCTTTTTTCCTCCGGAGGGCACCGAAAGTGAAAAAAGGTGCTTTTGAGGATAGCGTGCGCAGGAAAGCAGAGAGGGCCAAATTGTGTGGGGCATTTGAAGGGGTTCCAGGAGGCAGTGAGGACCAGCATCACTTTTCCCCGCTGGCACCTTTGCTGTGGCAGCAAAAGCTGGACGTTTGTCTTATTTGCTCCAAACAGCGCCGAAAGTGAAAAAAGGTGCTTTTGAGGATAGAGTGCGCAGGAAAGCAGAGAGGGCCAAATTGTCTGGGGCATTTGAAGGGGTTCCAGGAGGCAGTGAGAAGCAGCATCACTTTTCCCCGCTGGCACCTTTGCTGTGGCAGCAAAAGCTGGACGTTTGTCTTTTTTGCTCCAAACAGCGCCGAAAGTGAAAAAAGGTGCTTTTGAGGATAGAGTGCGCAGGAAAGCAGAGAGGACCAAATTGTCTGGGGCATTTGAAGGGGTTCCAGGAGGCAGTGAGAAGCAGCATCACTTTTCCCCGCTGGCACCTTTGCTGTGGCAGCAAAAGCTGGACGTTTGTCTTTTTTGCTCCAAACAGCGCCGAAAGTGAAAAAAGGTGCATTTGAGGATAGCGTGCGCAGGAAAGCAGAGAGGGCCAAATTGTCTGGGGCATTTGAAGGGGTTCCAGGAGGCAGTGAGAAGCAGCATCACTTTTCCCCGCTGGCACCTTTGCTGTGGCAGCAAAAGCTGGACGTTTGTCTTTTTTGCTCCAAACAGCGCCGAAAGTGAAAAAAGGTGCTTTTGAGGATAGAGTGCGCAGGAAAGCAGAGAGGACCAAATTGTCTGGGGCATTTGAAGGGGTTCCAGGAGGCAGTGAGAAGCAGCATCACTTTTCCCCGCTGGCACCTTTGCTGTGGCAGCAAAAGCTGGACGTTTGTCTTTTTTGCTCCAAACAGCGCCGAAAGTGAAAAAAGGTGCTTTTGAGGATAGCGTGCGCAGGAAAGCAGAGAGGGCCAAATTGTGTGGGGCATTTGAAGGGGTTCCAGGAGGCAGTGAGGACCAGCATCACTTTTCCCCGCTGGCACCTTTGCTGTGGCAGCAAAAGCTGGACGTTTGTCTTTTTTGCTCCAAACAGCGCCGAAAGTGAAAAAAGTTGCTTTTGAGGATAGACTTTTCAGGAAAGCAGAGAGGGCCAAATTGTCTGGGGCATTTGAAGGGGTTCCAGGAGGCAGTGAGGACCAGCATCACTTTTCCCCGCTGGCACCTTTGCTGTGGCAGCAAAAGCTGGACGTTTGTCTTTTTTGCTCCAAACAGCGCCGAAAGTGAAAAAAGGTGCTTTTGAGGATAGAGTGCGCAGGAAAGCAGAGAGGGCCAAATTGTCTGGGGCATTTGAAGGGGTTCCAGGAGGCAGTGAGGACCAGCATCACTTTTCCCCGCTGGCACCTTTGCTGTGGCAGCAAAAGCTGGACGTTTGTCTTTTTTGCTCCAAACAGCGCGGAAAGTGAAAAAAGGTGCATTTGAGGATAGCGTGCGCAGGAAAGCAGAGAGGGCCAAATTGTGTGGGGCATTTGAAGGGGTTCCAGGAGGCAGTGAGAAGCAGCATCACTTTTCCCCACTGGCACCTTTGCTGTGGCAGCAAAAGCTGGACGTTTGTCTTTTTTGCTCCAAACAGCGCCGAAAGTGAAAAAAGGTGCTTTTGAGGATAGCGTGCGCAGGAAAGCAGAGAGGGCCAAATTGTCTGGGGCATTTGAAGGGGTTCCAGGAGGCAGTGAGGACCAGCATCACTTTTCCCCGCTGGCACCTTTGCTGTGGCAGCAAAAGCTGGACGTTTGTCTTTTTTGCTCCAAACAGCGCCGAAAGTGAAAAAAGGTGCTTTTGAGGATAGACTTTTCAGGAAAGCAGAGAGGGCCAAATTGTCTGGGGCATTTGAAGGGGTTCCAGGAGGCAGTGAGGACCAGCATCACTTTTCCCCGCTGGCACCTTTGCTGTGGCAGCAAAAGCTGGTCGTTTGTCTTCATTCCTCCGGAGGGCGCCGAAAGTGAAAAAAGGTGCTTTTGAGGATAGCGTGCGCAGGAAAGCAGAGAGGGCCAAATTGTCTGGGGCATTTGAAGGGGTTCCAGGAGGCAGTGAGGACCAGCATCACTTTTCCCCGCTGGCACCTTTGCTGTGGCAGCAAAAGCTGGACGTTTGTCTTTTTTGCTCCAAACAGCGCCGAAAGTGAAAAAAGGTGCTTTTGAGGATAGCGTGCGCAGGAAAGCAGAGAGGGCCAAATTGTCTGGGGCATTTGAAGGGGTTCCAGGAGGCAGTGAGGACCAGCATCACTTTTCCCCGCTGGCACCTTTGCTGTGGCAGCAAAAGCTGGACGTTTGTCTTTTTTGCTCCAAACAGCGCCGAAAGTGAAAAAAGGTGCTTTTGAGGATACAGTGCGCAGGAAAGCAGAGAGGGCCAAATTGTCTGGGGCATTTGAAGGGGTTCCAGGAGGCAGTGAGGACCAGCATCACTTTTCCCCGCTGGCACCTTTGCTGTGGCAGCAAAAGCTGGACGTTTGTCTTTTTTGCTCCAAACAGCGCCGAAAGTGAAAAAAGGTGCTTTTGAGGATAGAGTGCGCAGGAAAGCAGAGAGGGCCAAATTGTCTGGGGCATTTGAAGGGGTTCCAGGAGGCAGTGAGAAGCAGCATCACTTTTCCCCGCTGGCACCTTTGCTGTGGCAGCAAAAGCTGGACGTTTGTCTTTTTTGCTCCAAACAGCGCCGAAAGTGAAAAAAGGTGCTTTTGAGGATAGAGTGCGCAGGAAAGCAGAGAGGGCCAAATTGTCTGGGGCATTTGAAGGGGTTCCAGGAGGCAGTGAGAAGCAGCATCACTTTTCCCCGCTGGCACCTTTGCTGTGGCAGCAAAAGCTGGACGTTTGTCTTTTTTGCTCCAAACAGCGCCGAAAGTGAAAAAAGGTGCATTTGAGGATAGACTTTTCAGGAAAGCAGAGAGGGCCAAATTGTCTGGGGCATTTGAAGGGGTTCCAGGAGGCAGTGAGAAGCAGCATCACTTTTCCCCGCTGGCACCTTTGCTGTGGCAGCAAAAGCTGGACGTTTGTCTTTTTTCCTCCGGAGGGCGCCGAAAGTGAAAAAAGGTGCTTTTGAGGATAGCGTGCGCAGGAAAGCAGAGAGGGCCAAATTGTGTGGGGCATTTGAAGGGGTTCCAGGAGGCAGTGAGGACCAGCATCACTTTTCCCCGCTGGCACCTTTGCTGTGGCAGCAAAAGCTGGACGTTTGTCTTATTTGCTCCAAACAGCGCCGAAAGTGAAAAAAGGTGCTTTTGAGGATAGCGTGCGCAGGAAAGCAGAGAGGGCCAAATTGTCTGGGGCATTTGAAGGGGTTCCAGGAGGCAGTGAGGACCAGCATCACTTTTCCCCGTTGGCACCTTTGCTGTGGCAGCAAAAGCTGGACGTTTGTCTTTTTTGCTCCAAACAGCGCCGAAAGTGAAAAAAGGTGCTTTTGAGGATAGCGTGCGCAGGAAAGCAGAGAGGGCCAAATTGTCTGGGGCATTTGAAGGGGTTCCAGGAGGCAGTGAGAAGCAGCATCACTTTTCCCCGCTGGCACCTTTGCTGTGGCAGCAAAAGCTGGACGTTTGTCTTTTTTGCTCCAAACAGCGCCGAAAGTGAAAAAAGGTGCTTTTGAGGATAGCGTGCGCAGGAAAGCAGAGAGGGCCAAATTGTCTGGGGCATTTGAAGGGGTTCCAGGAGGCAGTGAGAAGCAGCATCACTTTTCCCCGCTGGCACCTTTGCTGTGGCAGCAAAAGCTGGACGTTTGTCTTTTTTCCTCCGGAGGGCGCCGAAAGTGAAAAAAGGTGCTTTTGAGGATAGCGTGCGCAGGAAAGCAGAGAGGGCCAAATTGTCTGGGGCATTTGAAGGGGTTCCAGGAGGCAGTGAGGACCAGCATCACTTTTCCCCGCTGGCACCTTTGCTGTGGCAGCAAAAGCTGGACGTTTGTCTTATTTGCTCCAAACAGCGCCGAAAGTGAAAAAAGGTGCTTTTGAGGATAGACTTTTCAGGAAAGCAGAGAGGGCCAAATTGTCTGGGCCATTTGAAGGGGTTCCAGGAGGCAGTGAGGACCAGCATCACTTTTCCCCGCTGGCACCTTTGCTGTGGCAGCAAAAGCTGGACGTTTGTCTTTTTTGCTCCAAACAGCGCCGAAAGTGAAAAAAGGTGCTTTTGAGGATAGCGTGCGCAGGAAAGCAGAGAGGGCCAAATTGTCTGGGGCATTTGAAGGGGTTCCAGGAGGCAGTGAGGACCAGCATCACTTTTCCCCGCTGGCACCTTTGCTGTGGCAGCAAAAGCTGGACGTTTGTCTTTTTTGCTCCAAACAGCGCCGAAAGTGAAAAAAGGTGCTTTTGAGGATAGACTTTTCAGGAAAGCAGAGAGGGCCAAATTGTCTGGGGCATTTGAAGGGGTTCCAGGAGGCAGTGAGGACCAGCATCACTTTTCCCCGCTGGCACCTTTGCTGTGGCAGCAAAAGCTGGACGTTTGTCTTCATTCCTCCGGAGGGCGCCGAAAGTGAAAAAAGGTGCTTTTGAGGATAGCGTGCGCAGGAAAGCAGAGAGGGCCAAATTGTGTGGGGCATTTGAAGGGGTTCCAGGAGGCAGTGAGGACCAGCATCACTTTTCCCCGCTGGCACCTTTGCTGTGGCAGCAAAAGCTGGACGTTTGTCTTTTTTGCTCCAAACAGCGCCGAAAGTGAAAAAAGGTGCATTTGAGGATAGCGTGCGCAGGAAAGCAGAGAGGGCCAAATTGTCTGGGGCATTTGAAGGGGTTCCAGGAGGCAGTGAGGACCAGCATCACTTTTCCCCGCTGGCACCTTTGCTGTGGCAGCAAAAGCTGGACGTTTGTCTTTTTTGCTCCAAACAGCGCCGAAAGTGAAAAAAGGTGCTTTTGAGGATACAGTGCGCAGGAAAGCAGAGAGGGCCAAATTGTCTGGGGCATTTGAAGGGGTTCCAGGAGGCAGTGAGGACCAGCATCACTTTTCCCCGCTGGCACCTTTGCTGTGGCAGCAAAAGCTGGACGTTTGTCTTTTTTGCTCCAAACAGCGCCGAAAGTGAAAAAAGGTGCTTTTGAGGATAGAGTGCGCAGGAAAGCAGAGAGGGCCAAATTGTCTGGGCCATTTGAAGGGGTTCCAGGAGGCAGTGAGAAGCAGCATCACTTTTCCCCGCTGGCACCTTTGCTGTGGCAGCAAAAGCTGGACGTTTGTCTTTTTTGCTCCAAACAGCGCCGAAAGTGAAAAAAGGTGCTTTTGAGGATAGCGTGCGCAGGAAAGCAGAGAGGGCCAAATTGTCTGGGGCATTTGAAGGGGTTCCAGGAGGCAGTGAGGACCAGCATCACTTTTCCCCGCTGGCACCTTTGCTGTGGCAGCAAAAGCTGGACGTTTGTCTTTTTTGCTCCAAACAGCGCCGAAAGTGAAAAAAGGTGCTTTTGAGGATACAGTGCGCAGGAAAGCAGAGAGGGCCAAATTGTCTGGGGCATTTGAAGGGGTTCCAGGAGGCAGTGAGAATCAGCATCACTTTTCCCCGCTGGCACCTTTGCTGTGGCAGCAAAAGCTGGACGTTTGTCTTTTTTCCTCCGGAGGGCGCCGAAAGTGAAAAAAGGTGCTTTTGAGGATAGCGTGCGCAGGAAAGCAGAGAGGACCAAATTGTGTGGGGCATTTGAAGGGGTTCCAGGAGGCAGTGAGGACCAGCATCACTTTTCCCCGCTGGCACCTTTGCTGTGGCAGCAAAAGCTGGACGTTTGTCTTATTTGCTCCAAACAGCGCCGAAAGTGAAAAAAGGTGCTTTTGAGGATAGACTTTTCAGGAAAGCAGAGAGGGCCAAATTGTCTGGGGCATTTGAAGGGGTTCCAGGAGGCAGTGAGGACCAGCATCACTTTTCCCCGCTGGCACCTTTGCTGTGGCAGCAAAAGCTGGACGTTTGTCTTCATTCCTCCGGAGGGCGCCGAAAGTGAAAAAAGGTGCTTTTGAGGATAGCGTGCGCAGGAAAGCAGAGAGGGCCAAATTGTCTGGGGCATTTGAAGGGGTTCCAGGAGGCAGTGAGGACCAGCATCACTTTTCCCCGCTGGCACCTTTGCTGTGGCAGCAAAAGCTGGACGTTTGTCTTTTTTGCTCCAAACAGCGCCGAAAGTGAAAAAAGGTGCTTTTGAGGATAGCGTGCGCAGGAAAGCAGAGAGGGCCAAATTGTCTGGGGCATTTGAAGGGGTTCCAGGAGGCAGTGAGGACCAGCATCACTTTTCCCCGCTGGCACCTTTGCTGTGGCAGCAAAAGCTGGACGTTTGTCTTTTTTGCTCCAAACAGCGCCGAAAGTGAAAAAAGGTGCTTTTGAGGATAGAGTGCGCAGGAAAGCAGAGAGGGCCAAATTGTCTGGGGCATTTGAAGGGGTTCCAGGAGGCAGTGAGGACCAGCATCACTTTTCCCCGCTGGCACCTTTGCTGTGGCAGCAAAAGCTGGACGTTTGTCTTTTTTGCTCCAAACAGCGCCGAAAGTGAAAAAAGGTGCTTTTGAGGATAGCGTGCGCAGGAAAGCAGAGAGGGCCATATTGTCTGGGGCATTTGAAGGGGTTCCAGGAGGCAGTGAGAAGCAGCATCACTTTTCCCCGCTGGCACCTTTGCTGTGGCAGCAAAAGCTGGACGTTTGTCTTTTTTGCTCCAAACAGCGCCGAAAGCGAAAAAAGGTGCTTTTGAGGATAGAGTGCGCAGGAAAGCAGAGAGGGCCAAATTGTCTGGGGCATTTGAAGGGGTTCCAGGAGGCAGTGAGGACCAGCATCACTTTTCCCCGCTGGCACCTTTGCTGTGGCAGCAAAAGCTGGACGTTTGTCTTTTTTGCTCCAAACAGCGCCGAAAGTGAAAAAAGGTGCTTTTGAGGATAGCGTGCGCAGGAAAGCAGAGAGGGCCAAATTGTGTGGGGCATTTGAAGGGGTTCCAGGAGGCAGTGAGAAGCAGCATCACTTTTCCCCGCTGGCACCTTTGCTGTGGCAGCAAAAGCTGGACGTTTGTCTTATTTGCTCCAAACAGCGCCGAAAGTGAAAAAAGGTGCTTTGGAGGATAGCGTGCGCAGGAAAGCAGAGAGGGCCATATTGTCTGGGGCATTTGAAGGGGTTCCAGGTGGCAGTGAGAAGCAGCATCACTTTTCCCCGCTGGCACCTTTGCTGTGGCAGCAAAAGCTGGACGTTTGTCTTTTTTGCTCCAAACAGCGCCGAAAGTGAAAAAAGGTGCTTTTGAGGATAGAGTGCGCAGGAAAGCAGAGAGGGCCAAATTGTGTGGGGCATTTGAAGGGGTTCCAGGAGGCAGTGAGAAGCAGCATCACTTTTCCCCGCTGGCACCTTTGCTGTGGCAGCAAAAGCTGGACGTTTGACTTTTTTGCTCCAAACAGCGCCGAAAGTGAAAAAAGGTGCTTTTGAGGATAGCGTGCGCAGGAAAGCAGAGAGGGCCAAATTGTCTGGGGCATTTGAAGGGGTTCCAGGAGGCAGTGAGAAGCAGCATCACTTTTCCCCGCTGGCACCTTTGCTGTGGCAGCAAAAGCTGGACGTTTGTCTTTTTTGCTCCAAACAGCGCCGAAAGTGAAAAAAGGTGCTTTTGAGGATAGCGTGCGCAGGAAAGCAGAGAGGGCCAAATTGTCTGGAGCATTTGAAGGGGTTCCAGGAGGCAGTGAGAAGCACCATCACTTTTCCCCGCTGGCACCTTTGCTGTGGCAGCAAAAGCTGGACGTTTGTCTTTTTTCCTCCGGAGGGCGCCGAAAGTGAAAAACGGTGCTTTTGAGGATAGCGTGCGCAGGAAAGCAGAGAGGGCCAAATTGTCTGGGGCATTTGAAGGGGTTCCAGGAGGCAGTGAGGACCAGCATCACTTTTCCCCGTTGGCACCTTTGCTGTGGCAGCAAAAGCTGGACGTTTGTCTTTTTTGCTCCAAACAGCGCCGAAAGTGAAAAAAGGTGCTTTTGAGGATAGCGTGCGCAGGAAAACAGAGAGGGCCAAATTGTCTGGGGCATTTGAAGGGGTTCCAGGAGGCAGTGAGGACCAGCATCACTTTTCCCCGCTGGCACCTTTGCTGTGGCAGCAAAAGCTGGACGTTTGTCTTTTTTCCTCCGGAGGGCGCCGAAAGTGAAAAAAGGTGCTTTTGAGGATAGAGTGCGCAGGAAAGCAGAGAGGGCCAAATTGTCTGGGGCATTTGAAGGGGTTCCAGGAGGCAGTGAGGACCAGCATCACTTTTCCCCGCTGGCACCTTTGCTGTGGCAGCAAAAGCTGGACGTTTGTCTTTTTTGCTCCAAACAGCGCCGAAAGTGAAAAAAGGTGCATTTGAGGATAGCGTGCGCAGGAAAGCAGAGAGGGCCAAATTGTCTGGGGCATTTGAAGGGGTTCCAGGAGGCAGTGAGAAGCAGCATCACTTTTCCCCGCTGGCACCTTTGCTGTGGCAGCAAAAGCTGGACGTTTGTCTTTTTTGCTCCAAACAGCGCCGAAAGTGAAAAAAGGTGCTTTTGAGGATAGCGTGCGCAGGAAAGCAGAGAGGGCCAAATTGTGTGGGGCATTTGAAGGGGTTCCAGGAGGCAGTGAGGACCAGCATCACTTTTCCCCGCTGGCACCTTTGCTGTGGCAGCAAAAGCTGGACGTTTGTCTTTTTTGCTCCAAACAGCGCCGAAAGTGAAAAAAGGTGCTTTTGAGGATAGCGTGCGCAGGAAAGCAGAGAGGGCCAAATTGTCTGGGGCATTTGAAGGGGTTCCAGGAGGCAGTGAGGACCAGCATCACTTTTCCCCGCTGGCACCTTTGCTGTGGCAGCAAAAGCTGGACGTTTGTCTTTTTTGCTCCAAACAGCGCCGAAAGTGAAAAAAGGTGCATTTGAGGATAGCGTGCGCAGGAAAGCAGAGAGGGCCAAATTGTCTGGGGCATTTGAAGGGGTTCCAGGAGGCAGTGAGGACCAGCATCACTTTTCCCCGCTGGCACCTTTGCTGTGGCAGCAAAAGCTGGACGTTTGTCTTCATTCCTCCGGAGGGCGCCGAAAGTGAAAAAAGGTGCTTTTGAGGATAGCGTGCGCAGGAAAGCAGAGAGGGCCAAATTGTGTGGGGCATTTGAAGGGGTTCCAGGAGGCAGTGAGGACCAGCATCACTTTTCCCCGCTGGCACCTTTGCTGTGGCAGCAAAAGCTGGACGTTTGTCTTTTTTGCTCCAAACAGCGCCGAAAGTGAAAAAAGGTGCTTTTGAGGATAGAGTGCGCAGGAAAGCAGAGAGGGCCAAATTGTCTGGGGCATTTGAAGGGGTTCCAGGAGGCAGTGAGGACCAGCATCACTTTTCCCCGCTGGCACCTTTGCTGTGGCAGCAAAAGCTGGACGTTTGTCTTTTTTGCTCCAAACAGCGCCGAAAGTGAAAAAAGGTGCTTTTGAGGATAGCGTGCGCAGGAAAGCAGAGAGGGCCAAATTGTCTGGGGCATTTGAAGGGGTTCCAGGAGGCAGTGAGAAGCAGCATCACTTTTCCCCGCTGGCACCTTTGCTGTGGCAGCAAAAGCTGGACGTTTGTCTTTTTTGCTCCAAACAGCGCCGAAAGTGAAAAAAGGTGCTTTTGAGGATAGCGTGCGCAGGAAAGCAGAGAGGGCCAAATTGTCTGGGGCATTTGAAGGGGTTCCAGGAGGCAGTGAGGACCAGCATCACTTTTCCCCGCTGGCACCTTTGCTGTGGCAGCAAAAGCTGGACGTTTGTCTTTTTTGCTCCAAACAGCGCCGAAAGTGAAAAAAGGTGCATTTGAGGATAGCGTGCGCAGGAAAGCAGAGAGGGCCAAATTGTGTGGGGCATTTGAAGGGGTTCCAGGAGGCAGTGAGAAGCAGCATCACTTTTCCCCGCTGGCACCTTTGCTGTGGCAGCAAAAGCTGGACGTTTGTCTTTTTTGCTCCAAACAGCGCCGAAAGTGAAAAAAGGTGCTTTTGAGGATAGCGTGCGCAGGAAAGCAGAGAGGGCCAAATTGTCTGGGGCATTTGAAGGGGTTCCAGGAGGCAGTGAGGACCAGCATCACTTTTCCCCGCTGGCACCTTTGCTGTGGCAGCAAAAGCTGGACGTTTGTCTTTTTTGCTCCAAACAGCGCCGAAAGTGAAAAAAGGTGCTTTTGAGGATAGCGTGCGCAGGAAAGCAGAGAGGGCCAAATTGTCTGGGGCATTTGAAGGGGTTCCAGGAGGCAGTGAGGACCAGCATCACTTTTCCCCGCTGGCACCTTTGCTGTGGCAGCAAAAGCTGGACGTTTGTCTTTTTTGCTCCAAACAGCGCCGAAAGTGAAAAAAGGTGCATTTGAGGATAGCGTGCGCAGGAAAGCAGAGAGGGCCAAATTGTGTGGGGCATTTGAAGGGGTTCCAGGAGGCAGTGAGGACCAGCATCACTTTTCCCCGCTGGCACCTTTGCTGTGGCAGCAAAAGCTGGACGTTTGTCTTTTTTGCTCCAAACAGCGCCGAAAGTGAAAAAAGGTGCTTTTGAGGATAGCGTGCGCAGGAAAGCAGAGAGGGCCAAATTGTCTGGGGCATTTGAAGGGGTTCCAGGAGGCAGTGAGGACCAGCATCACTTTTCCCCGCTGGCACCTTTGCTGTGGCAGCAAAAGCTGGACGTTTGTCTTTTTTGCTCCAAACAGCGCCGAAAGTGAAAAAAGGTGCATTTGAGGATAGCGTGCGCAGGAAAGCAGAGAGGGCCAAATTGTCTGGGGCATTTGAAGGGGTTCCAGGAGGCAGTGAGGACCAGCATCACTTTTCCCCGCTGGCACCTTTGCTGTGGCAGCAAAAGCTGGACGTTTGTCTTCATTCCTCCGGAGGGCGCCGAAAGTGAAAAAAGGTGCTTTTGAGGATAGCGTGCGCAGGAAAGCAGAGAGGGCCAAATTGTCTGGGGCATTTGAAGGGGTTCCAGGAGGCAGTGAGGACCAGCATCACTTTTCCCCGCTGGCACCTTTGCTGTGGCAGCAAAAGCTGGACGTTTGTCTTTTTTGCTCCAAACAGCGCCGAAAGTGAAAAAAGGTGCATTTGAGGATAGCGTGCGCAGGAAAGCAGAGAGGGCCAAATTGTCTGGGGCATTTGAAGGGGTTCCAGGAGGCAGTGAGGACCAGCATCACTTTTCCCCGCTGGCACCTTTGCTGTGGCAGCAAAAGCTGGACGTTTGTCTTTTTTGCTCCAAACAGCGCCGAAAGTGAAAAAAGGTGCTTTTGAGGATAGACTTTTCAGGAAAGCAGAGAGGGCCAAATTGTGTGGGGCATTTGAAGGGGTTCCAGGAGGCAGTGAGGACCAGCATCACTTTTCCCCGCTGGCACCTTTGCTGTGGCAGCAAAAGCTGGACGTTTGTCTTTTTTGCTCCAAACAGCGCCGAAAGTGAAAAAAGGTGCATTTGAGGATAGCGTGCGCAGGAAAGCAGAGAGGGCCAAATTGTCTGGGGCATTTGAAGGGGTTCCAGGAGGCAGTGAGGACCAGCATCACTTTTCCCCGCTGGCACCTTTGCTGTGGCAGCAAAAGCTGGACGTTTGTCTTTTTTGCTCCAAACAGCGCCGAAAGTGAAAAAAGGTGCTTTTGAGGATAGCGTGCGCAGGAAAGCAGAGAGGGCCAAATTGTCTGGGGCATTTGAAGGGGTTCCAGGAGGCAGTGAGGACCAGCATCACTTTTCCCCGCTGGCACCTTTGCTGTGGCAGCAAAAGCTGGACGTTTGTCTTCATTCCTCCGGAGGGCGCCGAAAGTGAAAAAAGGTGCTTTTGAGGATAGCGTGCGCAGGAAAGCAGAGAGGGCCAAATTGTCTGGGGCATTTGTCCAGGAGGCAGTGAGGACCAGCATCACTTTTCCCCGCTGGCACCTTTGCTGTGGCAGCAAAAGCTGGACGTTTGTCTTTTTTGCTCCAAACAGCGCCGAAAGTGAAAAAAGGTGCTTTTGAGGATAGCGTGCGCAGGAAAGCAGAGAGGGCCAAATTGTCTGGGGCATTTGAAGGGGTTCCAGGAGGCAGTGAGGACCAGCATCACTTTTCCCCGCTGGCACCTTTGCTGTGGCAGCAAAAGCTGGACGTTTGTCTTTTTTGCTCCAAACAGCGCCGAAAGTGAAAAAAGGTGTTTTTGAGGATAGCGTATTAAGAGGGCAGGAAAGCAGAGAGGGCCAAATTGTCTGGGGCATTTGAAGGGGTTCCAGGAGGCAGTGAGGACCAGCATCACTTTTCCCCGCTGGCACCTTTGCTGTGGCAGCAAAAGCTGGACGTTTGTCTTTTTTGCTCCAAACAGCGCCGAAAGTGAAAAAAGGTGCATTTGAGGATAGCGTGCGCAGGAAAGCAGAGAGGGCCAAATTGTCTGGGGCATTTGAAGGGGTTCCAGGAGGCAGTGAGGACCAGCATCACTTTTCCCCGCTGGCACCTTTGCTGTGGCAGCAAAAGCTGGACGTTTGTCTTTTTTGCTCCAAACAGCGCCGAAAGTGAAAAAAGGTGCTTTTGAGGATAGACTTTTCAGGAAAGCAGAGAGGGCCAAATTGTGTGGGGCATTTGAAGGGGTTCCAGGAGGCAGTGAGGACCAGCATCACTTTTCCCCGCTGGCACCTTTGCTGTGGCAGCAAAAGCTGGACGTTTGTCTTTTTTGCTCCAAACAGCGCCGAAAGTGAAAAAAGGTGCTTTTGAGGATAGCGTGCGCAGGAAAGCAGAGAGGGCCAAATTGTCTGGGGCATTTGAAGGGGTTCCAGGAGGCAGTGAGGACCAGCATCACTTTTCCCCGCTGGCACCTTTGCTGTGGCAGCAAAAGCTGGACGTTTGTCTTCATTCCTCCGGAGGGCGCCGAAAGTGAAAAAAGGTGCTTTTGAGGATAGCGTGCGCAGGAAAGCAGAGAGGGCCAAATTGTCTGGGGCATTTGAAGGGGTTCCAGGAGGCAGTGAGGACCAGCATCACTTTTCCCCGCTGGCACCTTTGCTGTGGCAGCAAAAGCTGGACGTTTGTCTTTTTTGCTCCAAACAGCGCCGAAAGTGAAAAAAGGTGCTTTTGAGGATAGACTTTTCAGGAAAGCAGAGAGGGCCAAATTGTGTGGGGCATTTGAAGGGGTTCCAGGAGGCAGTGAGGACCAGCATCACTTTTCCCCGCTGGCACCTTTGCTGTGGCAGCAAAAGCTGGACGTTTGTCTTTTTTGCTCCAAACAGCGCCGAAAGTGAAAAAAGGTGCTTTTGAGGATAGCGTGCGCAGGAAAGCAGAGAGGGCCAAATTGTGTGGGGCATTTGAAGGGGTTCCAGGAGGCAGTGAGGACCAGCATCACTTTTCCCCGCTGGCACCTTTGCTGTGGCAGCAAAAGCTGGACGTTTGTCTTTTTTGCTCCAAACAGCGCGGAAAGTGAAAAAAGGTGCTTTTGAGGATAGAGTGCGCAGGAAAGCAGAGAGGGCCAAATTGTCTGGGGCATTTGAAGGGGTTCCAGGAGGCAGTGAGGACCAGCATCACTTTTCCCCGCTGGCACCTTTGCTGTGGCAGCAAAAGCTGGACGTTTGTCTTTTTTGCTCCAAACAGCGCCGAAAGTGAAAAAAGGTGCTTTTGAGGATAGCGTGCGCAGGAAAGCAGAGAGGGCCAAATTGTGTGGGGCATTTGAAGGGGTTCCAGGAGGCAGTGAGAAGCAGCATCACTTTTCCCCGCTGGCACCTTTGCTGTGGCAGCAAAAGCTGGACGTTTGTCTTTTTTGCTCCAAACAGCGCCGAAAGTGAAAAAAGGTGCTTTTGAGGATAGCGTGCGCAGGAAAGCAGAGAGGGCCAAATTGTCTGGGGCATTTGAAGGGGTTCCAGGAGGCAGTGAGGACCAGCATCACTTTTCCCCGCTGGCACCTTTGCTGTGGCAGCAAAAGCTGGACGTTTGTCTTTTTTGCTCCAAACAGCGCGGAAAGTGAAAAAAGGTGCTTTTGAGGATAGCGTGCGCAGGAAAGCAGAGAGGGCCAAATTGTCTGGGGCATTTGAAGGGGTTCCAGGAGGCAGTGAGGACCAGCATCACTTTTCCCCGCTGGCACCTTTGCTGTGGCAGCAAAAGCTGGACGTTTGTCTTTTTTGCTCCAAACAGCGCCGAAAGTGAAAAAAGGTGCATTTGAGGATAGCGTGCGCAGGAAAGCAGAGAGGGCCAAATTGTGTGGGGCATTTGAAGGGGTTCCAGGAGGCAGTGAGGACCAGCATCACTTTTCCCCGCTGGCACCTTTGCTGTGGCAGCAAAAGCTGGACGTTTGTCTTTTTTGCTCCAAACAGCGCCGAAAGTGAAAAAAGGTGCATTTGAGGATAGCGTGCGCAGGAAAGCAGAGAGGGCCAAATTGTCTGGGGCATTTGAAGGGGTTCCAGGAGGCAGTGAGGACCAGCATCACTTTTCCCCGCTGGCACCTTTGCTGTGGCAGCAAAAGCTGGACGTTTGTCTTTTTTCCTCCGGAGGGCGCCGAAAGTGAAAAAAGGTGCTTTTGAGCACCTTTGCTGTGGCAGCAAAAGCTGGACGTTTCTCTTCATTCCTCCGGAGGGCGCCGAAAGTGAAAAAAGGTGCTTTTGAGGATAGCGTGCGCAGGAAAGCAGAGAGGGCCAAATTGTCTGGGGCATTTGAAGGGGTTCCAGGAGGCAGTGAGGACCAGCATCACTTTTCCCCGATGGCACCTTTGCTGTGGCAGCAAAAGCTGGACGTTTGTCTTTTTTGCTCCAAACAGCGCCGAAAGTGAAAAAAGGTGCTTTTGAGGATAGCGTGCGCAGGAAAGCAGAGAGGGCCAAATTGTCTGGGGCATTTGAAGGGGTTCCAGGAGGCAGTGAGGACCAGCATCACTTTTCCCCGCTGGCACCTTTGCTGTGGCAGCAAAAGCTGGACGTTTGTCTTTTTTGCTCCAAACAGCGCCGAAAGTGAAAAAAGGTGCATTTGAGGATAGCGTGCGCAGGAAAGCAGAGAGGGCCAAATTGTCTGGGGCATTTGAAGGGGTTCCAGGAGGCAGTGAGAAGCAGCATCACTTTTCCCCGCTGGCACCTTTGCTGTGGCAGCAAAAGCTGGACGTTTGTCTTTTTTGCTCCAAACAGCGCCGAAAGTGAAAAAAGGTGCTTTTGAGGATAGCGTGCGCAGGAAAGCAGAGAGGGCCAAATTGTCTGGGGCATTTGAAGGGGTTCCAGGAGGCAGTGAGGACCAGCATCACTTTTCCCGCTGGCACCTTTGCTGTGGCAGCAAAAGCTGGACGTTTGTCTTTTTTGCTCCAAACAGCGCCGAAAGTGAAAAAAGGTGCTTTTGAGGATAGACTTTTCAGGAAAGCAGAGAGGGCCAAATTGTCTGGGGCATTTGAAGGGGTTCCAGGAGGCAGTGAGGACCAGCATCACTTTTCCCCGCTGGCACCTTTGCTGTGGCAGCAAAAGCTGGACGTTTCTCTTCATACCTCCGGAGGGCGCCGAAAGTGAAAAAAGGTGCTTTTGAGGATAGACTTTTCAGGAAAGCAGAGAGGGCCAAATTGTCTGGGGCATTTGAAGGGGTTCCAGGAGGCAGTGAGGACCAGCATCACTTTTCCCCGCTGGCACCTTTGCTGTGGCAGCAAAAGCTGGACGTTTGTCTTTTTTGCTCCAAACAGCGCCGAAAGTGAAAAAAGGTGCTTTTGAGGATAGCGTGCGCAGGAAAGCAGAGAGGGCCAAATTGTCTGGGGCATTTGAAGGGGTTCCAGGAGGCAGTGAGGACCAGCATCACTTTTCCCCGCTGGCACCTTTGCTGTGGCAGCAAAAGCTGGACGTTTGTCTTTTTTGCTCCAAACAGCGCCGAAAGTGAAAAAAGGTGCTTTTGAGGATAGCGTGCGCAGGAAAGCAGAGAGGGCCAAATTGTCTGGGGCATTTGAAGGGGTTCCAGGAGGCAGTGAGGACCAGCATCACTTTTCCCCGCTGGCACCTTTGCTGTGGCAGCAAAAGCTGGACGTTTGTCTTTTTTGCTCCAAACAGCGCCGAAAGTGAAAAAAGGTGCTTTTGAGGATAGCGTGCGCAGGAAAGCAGAGAGGGCCAAATTGTCTGGGGCATTTGAAGGGGTTCCAGGAGGCAGTGAGGACCAGCATCACTTTTCCCCGCTGGCACCTTTGCTGTGGCAGCAAAAGCTGGACGTTTGTCTTTTTTGCTCCAAACAGCGCCGAAAGTGAAAAAAGGTGCTTTTGAGGATAGCGTGCGCAGGAAAGCAGAGAGGGCCAAATTGTCTGGGGCATTTGAAGGGGTTCCAGGAGGCAGTGAGGACCAGCATCACTTTTCCCCGCTGGCACCTTTGCTGTGGCAGCAAAAGCTGGACGTTTGTCTTTTTTGCTCCAAACAGCGCCGAAAGTGAAAAAAGGTGCTTTTGAGGATAGCGTGCGCAGGAAAGCAGAGAGGGCCAAATTGTCTGGGGCATTTGAAGGGGTTCCAGGAGGCAGTGAGAAGCAGCATCACTTTTCCCCGCTGGCACCTTTGCTGTGGCAGCAAAAGCTGGACGTTTGTCTTTTTTGCTCCAAACAGCGCCGAAAGTGAAAAAAGGTGCTTTTGAGGATAGCGTGCGCAGGAAAGCAGAGAGGGCCAAATTGTCTGGGGCATTTGAAGGGGTTCCAGGAGGCAGTGAGGACCAGCATCACTTTTCCCCGCTGGCACCTTTGCTGTGGCAGCAAAAGCTGGACGTTTGTCTTTTTTGCTCCAAACAGCGCCGAAAGTGAAAAAAGGTGCATTTGAGGATAGCGTGCGCAGGAAAGCAGAGAGGGCCAAATTGTCTGGGGCATTTGAAGGGGTTCCAGGAGGCAGTGAGGACCAGCATCACTTTTCCCCGCTGGCACCTTTGCTGTGGCAGCAAAAGCTGGACGTTTGTCTTTTTTGCTCCAAACAGCGCCGAAAGTGAAAAAAGGTGCTTTTGAGGATAGACTTTTCAGGAAAGCAGAGAGGGCCAAATTGTCTGGGGCATTTGAAGGGGTTCCAGGAGGCAGTGAGGACCAGCATCACTTTTCCCCGCTGGCACCTTTGCTGTGGCAGCAAAAGCTGGACGTTTGTCTTTTTTGCTCCAAACAGCGCCGAAAGTGAAAAAAGGTGCATTTGAGGATAGCGTGCGCAGGAAAGCAGAGAGGGCCAAATTGTGTGGGGCATTTGAAGGGGTTCCAGGAGGCAGTGAGGACCAGCATCACTTTTCCCCGCTGGCACCTTTGCTGTGGCAGCAAAAGCTGGACGTTTGTCTTTTTTGCTCCAAACAGCGCCGAAAGTGAAAAAAGGTGCTTTTGAGGATAGACTTTTCAGGAAAGCAGAGAGGGCCAAATTGTCTGGGGCATTTGAAGGGGTTCCAGGAGGCAGTGAGGACCAGCATCACTTTTCCCCGCTGGCACCTTTGCTGTGGCAGCAAAAGCTGGACGTTTGTCTTCATTCCTCCGGAGGGCGCCGAAAGTGAAAAAAGGTGCTTTTGAGGATAGAGTGCGCAGGAAAGCAGAGAGGGCCAAATTGTCTGGGGCATTTGAAGGGGTTCCAGGAGGCAGTGAGGACCAGCATCACTTTTCCCCGCTGGCACCTTTGCTGTGGCAGCAAAAGCTGGACGTTTGTCTTTTTTGCTCCAAACAGCGCCGAAAGTGAAAAAAGGTGCTTTTGAGGATAGAGTGCGCAGGAAAGCAGAGAGGGCCAAATTGTCTGGGGCATTTGAAGGGGTTCCAGGAGGCAGTGAGGACCAGCATCACTTTTCCCCGCTGGCACCTTTGCTGTGGCAGCAAAAGCTGGACGTTTGTCTTTTTTGCTCCAAACAGCGCCGAAAGTGAAAAAGGTGCTTTTGAGGATAGAGTGCGCAGGAAAGCAGAGAGGGCCAAATTGTCTGGGGCATTTGAAGGGGTTCCAGGAGGCAGTGAGGACCAGCATCACTTTTCCCCGCTGGCACCTTTGCTGTGGCAGCAAAAGCTGGACGTTTGTCTTTTTTGCTCCAAACAGCGCCGAAAGTGAAAAAAGGTGCTTTTGAGGATAGCGTGCGCAGGAAAGCAGAGAGGGCCAAATTGTCTGGGGCATTTGAAGGGGTTCCAGGAGGCAGTGAGGACCAGCATCACTTTTCCCCGCTGGCACCTTTGCTGTGGCAGCAAAAGCTGGACGTTTGTCTTAATTCCTCCGGAGGGCGCCGAAAGTGAAAAAAGGTGCTTTTGAGGATAGCGTGCGCAGGAAAGCAGAGAGGGCCAAATTGTCTGGGGCATTTGAAGGGGTTCCAGGAGGCAGTGAGGACCAGCATCACTTTTCCCCGCTGGCACCTTTGCTGTGGCAGCAAAAGCTGGACGTTTGTCTTTTTTGCTCCAAACAGCGCCGAAAGTGAAAAAAGGTGCATTTGAAGATAGCGTGCGCAGGAAAGCAGAGAGGGCCAAATTGTCTGGGGCATTTGAAGGGGTTCCAGGAGGCAGTGAGGACCAGCATCACTTTTCCCCGCTGGCACCTTTGCTGTGGCAGCAAAAGCTGGACGTTTGTCTTTTTTGCTCCAAACAGCGCCGAAAGTGAAAAAAGGTGCTTTTGAGGATAGCGTGCGCAGGAAAGCAGAGAGGGCCAAATTGTCTGGGGCATTTGAAGGGGTTCCAGGAGGCAGTGAGGACCAGCATCACTTTTCCCCGCTGGCACCTTTGCTGTGGCAGCAAAAGCTGGACGTTTGTCTTTTTTGCTCCAAACAGCGCCGAAAGTGAAAAAAGGTGCTTTTGAGGATAGCGTGCGCAGGAAAGCAGAGAGGGCCAAATTGTCTGGGGCATTTGAAGGGGTTCCAGGAGGCAGTGAGGACCAGCATCACTTTTCCCCGCTGGCACCTTTGCTGTGGCAGCAAAAGCTGGACGTTTGTCTTTTTGCTCCAAACAGCGCCGAAAGTGAAAAAAGGTGCTTTTGAGGATAGACTTTTCAGGAAAGCAGAGAGGGCCAAATTGTCTGGGGCATTTGAAGGGGTTCCAGGAGGCAGTGAGGACCAGCATCACTTTTCCCCGCTGGCACCTTTGCTGTGGCAGCAAAAGCTGGACGTTTGTCTTTTTTGCTCCAAACAGCGCCGAAAGTGAAAAAAGGTGCTTTTGAGGATAGACTTTTCAGGAAAGCAGAGAGGGCCAAATTGTCTGGGGCATTTGAAGGGGTTCCAGGAGGCAGTGAGGACCAGCATCACTTTTCCCCGCTGGCACCTTTGCTGTGGCAGCAAAAGCTGGACGTTTGCTTGCTTCATTTCTCCGGAGGGCGCCGAAAGTGAAAAAAGGTGCTTTTGAGGATAGCGTGCGCAGGAAAGCAGAGAGGGCCAAATTGTCTGGGGCATTTGAAGGGGTTCCAGGAGGCAGTGAGGGACCAGCATCACTTTTCCCCGCTGGCACCTTTGCTGTGGCAGCTAAAAGCTGGGACGTTTGTCTTTTTTGCTCCAAA
>NW_028128742.1:0-19146 GCF_965231255.1 Vanellus vanellus | reverse complement strand
GGTGCGGCAGGGCCCGGCGCTGTACCGCCCCCTGGCGGCTGGCCGCGGGGCCGCCCCACTCCTAGCCACGGCCGCGCAGCGGGGACGTTCCTCATCAGACCTAAAGCCAAATAAATAAGTAAATAAAAAGCCCAGCCCCGTCCCACAAAGCTCCCTTTCAACTGTAGCAGGTACGGTACTCTTCAGCAGGCACACAGGCAGAGCAATTACTTTGTGTTCCTAAATTTACAAACAGAAAATTGTATTTATGCGTTAAGAGGCACAACCTTGCAGAAGGTTGGGGGGGTTGGGACAGAGGGGTTGGCGTTTGGTTTTGTCCTTTTCTTTTTCTTTTTTTTTTTTAAACAGGGATGGGACAGGAGAAACAGGATAAAGTAGTTTTTAAAATTTGGGGATTTGAACACTTCAAGCATTTTCGACAGTAAGAGCAAACGAGGTATCTTAAAATTAACAATAATAAGGTTGAGTGACTGTATGCCTTCATGTCTTGGAAATTAAGATGCTTCGGTGAATTTGGTGTCAGGTATGTGCTTTAGAAATTTTCTGTGGAAAAAAAAAACCACAACTCCCTAAGCCATGAAAAATTCCATCAGAAACCTGTTGGGATGTGGCAGCTAAATTCCCAAGGATTCCACCTGTATTTTTGCAGGATTTGTTGCTCACCCAGAAGTTAGTGCTGCGGCAGGTAGCAGGGAGGGAGGACAAGCACTCTCCTGCTCTCTGGATTTTCTCTGCTAATGCACAAGGGCAGAGGAGAGGAGAGCGGGAGAAAGGACTCAGCCCTGCAACCAAAAACTGTATTATAATGCAATCCACATGAAGGAGCTGAATTAAAACTCTGAAGAAAACCTTTGTTCTGGCCCCTCCTAAATTTTTTGCGGGCTTGACTTTGCAACCTTAATGCTACATTTATTTTTTAATATATCGTATGCACGGTATTGAATCTATATACAGCTGTGATGGACTATTGTGCACCATTCTGCTTTTCCCCGGAACATTGAATACATGTACTAGCACTAGGACAAAGAGCTTACACCTCAAGACTATTTTGACCACTCTTTGTACGTATGCGCACACACACTGGCATTTGGACATACACGTGCAAGCATGAACACAGATTCTATAGAGTATCGCTTAACCTTTGAAGTCAGGCTGGAAGCCTTGGGACAATCTCAAAACTACATCTGAAAACAACTTAAAAATAATCAGTGCTATATACACAGCATTATTAGTTTTTCTTTTCATTTTGCTTTACTAATATAGAGATATTCCTGGAAAGCCAGTGTGTGAAGTGTTTTATCTGCTTTTGCTCTGTTCACTTGAAATCATAGTTCTGTTTGTACACTTAAATTATTCATATAGCAGCCAACTCTGATTTTATAGGGATGATGATGATGCTTCAGGTGAAGAACAAAACAGAAGGATCAGAGGAACACCTACAAAGAAAGTAGCATTTTCATGCCAAAATTTTTAGTCAGGAAAAATCAGGTAAGAGAAGGATGAAAAACATACAAGACACATCTCTATAAAGTTTAAGGTATTAAAGTTTTAAGTTTTTAAGGTTTAAGAGGAAATTCCTGCTTTTCCACTCAACCCTCCCAACCCTTCACACCACAGCCAGACACAGATGGGTGGCAGGGTAGGATGACATCCTACCTGCCATCCAGCCTGACAAAAAGCCAGTGGCAGTAACCAACCCAGACCACTGTCCATGAAAAGGGACATGCACGGAAAGAGTCTCCTACAGGAAAGCAGGTGGTGTGGCAGGTTGAAACAAAATGCAATTGGAAAAGCCAAATAAATGAAGTCTTATAATTTGTCCATTAACATCAGGAATATTAAAGGACATAGTCAAGTTACTATGCCCAAAAATAACAAGACAGTGCCTGATTCATCCCTCAGATTAATTTAGGTAGTCACATCACAAATCTGACCCAGAATACTTATAAATTACCAAAAATTGTAACATGCATATTATTTTGATACATTAGGTCAATGGGTTTGTTTTGGCTCAGCAAACTGAACTGAAGAGGCGCACTTTGTGTCTCTCAGCAGATTTGAATGTTCTTAGATAAGAAACCTTTAAATGCCATTTCAGGATTTAGCACCTAATCCACATTCCATAAAAATAATTCTGGAGGATTAAATAGTCTTTGCATCAGATCTATCAGGGTGTGTCTTCCTACTCCATGGCCAGTCTTGCCTACTCACTAGCTACATACACCATGACGCACAGGAAATCTGGAGCTGTAGACTCTACAGCTTGCTTGGTTGGCCAGCTGAGCAAGCTGGGCCAACTGACCACAACAAACTATACAAGCCAAGTGTCATGCTTACTGTAAGCTTTACAGGTGAACAAAGCTGAACGTAACTCAGCACAAGAAAGGAGCTGCTGGGCCACCAAACAGGATTTATTGCTTCAGGCACTGTTCCATACAGGCATAGCAGCGTTAGGTATGGAGCCAGAGGTCAACAATCCTTCCACCGGTGCCATCACCCCAAAACTTTCATGCAAACACCACATAAATGCTGGTCATGTCTCTGAACTCAGAAAATGGAAGAGGAAACAGTTGGTTTCACAAGCCAGCATAGCCTGTTGATAATGTGAATAGCCTGTTGAATACTATGGAGGTGACTTAAATTTGGAACATTTATGAGTTCACTCCTCCTTATGGGTACGATACATCTAACATGTTAAGACTAGTACAGTTTAGATAAAACAATACCTTTATGGCGTTGCTTATATTCTTAGATTATATCTACTATAACACATCTAATAGAAAGCGTTGATGGCACGCATTCAGCAAGCAACCAGAAAGCTCTGCATTTCTTCTACACCACACCTTGTGTACTGCTGCTCACCACAGGCCAGCAGCACAACAGACCCCCAGATTCTGCAGCATTAGCTACGCCTGAATAAATTATTTTTAACTGCAAGTAGCAAGCTGTTATCCTCTTTAGGGACAGCCACAATCTTTGTGGGTGTGCTGCATACAAAACTTTTAATAACATCTTTTCCAGTTGCTGTAGCACTGCTTGCCCCTACCAGTAACAGGCAGAAAGAAATCAGGGCCATTTAGTAACCTCTTTCCAGTGAAACTTTTTCTTTCCATCAAACTATTTTGCACTAATTCAGGAAGCCTGTAACCATTTCATATCAGTCACATTACATTTCTAGTGTATTCCAAGTTATTTCATCAGCACTAGAATTGGGAACCGGGAAGTAATGGATTTTTTTCCAAGCTCTCCCGTGAAGCAAGCTCCCCCCAGTCCACCTACTGAAAGGGCATTGTAAGGCGGTAAAGGGTCTCAGTGACAATTTCCAATTGACTTGCAGAGAAGCTCGGGACTGAACTTTATTCTTCCCACATAACTGAACTCAGTAGAAGTCATCTTTCCCATTTTTTGTTTTGGATGTTTTGAGAAGATGAGGGGAAGAGGGGTGGGGAGAGAGGGAAACTGACTCATAAGAAATTAAATGGCAGGTAAAATGTGTGACAAAGTGACATACATTAAAAAATTCTAACTTTGCATGTACAACTTCAATCTCTGAACTGCTTATTATCAGTCAAGAGGAAGGTCTTGGGGTATAACCAGGAATTATTTGAGAACAGCTCACTATTGAGCCACAAGTCAAAGACAGCACACTCTGGGCATTGTGCCACAATATGAGAATCTATAGTGTGCCTAATTCCTCAATACTCTGTTCAGTTGGTCAGAGCTAGAAAAGCACAAAGAAGGATGACAAGGATGGTCAAAGGTATAGAACAATTTCTGTACAGTCAATTTGTACAAACAGAAGTTAAAAGAAAAAAAAAGATGTTGACTCCTCAGGTCGGAAGAGATGGCTGAGGAAGGTTATACTAGAAGTCTATAATGTCATGACTGCCAGGAGGGGCATAGCATTTGCAATCTGTGCTAAAACAAGGATTTTGTGCGTCTATTTCTAAAAGGCAGGTTCAAAATTAACACAGGCAGTACTTCTTCACATAGTTAACAATTAAGTTACGGAATTCCACATCAGAAGGTGCTGTGCCTGCAAAAAATGTGCATACACTAAAAAAAAAAAAAAGTTTCATACAGTAAAAATACATCAATGACTTTTTTAAAAAGCTTTCGTCTTCCTGGATGAAAAATTTTTTAATCTTTCTGGATGAGACCCTGGGCCACTAGATGCTTAAGACAGAAGATACCAGTTTCCATTCAGAACATCGCTGTCTTCCCTGTACTGGTAACAGGTAGAAACAACATTCTGGCCTAGATGCAACTGTACACTTAAGTACCTTAATATTCTATACTGTAAAGGCAAGACACATAATTTTTAAAAAAATTAAACCTTTAATTTCATATCTGGAACCTATGACTGTTTTTTGGAGACAAATGTCTACTTTGCAACCCACCACCTACTGATTTAATCAATCCCTGCTATTTAAAATTGAAAGATCCATTGACACATACAGCTTTGAGGGTTGTGGGGGTTTTGTTGGTGTGGTTTTTTCGTTGGTTTTTTTTTTTCCCTGGCTAGGCAACCGTGGTTTTGATTATTTAGTAAAGTTTCTAAGGCCCTCTGATTTTCTTCAGGGACACTGGCATTATCCTTCAGTACAGTCACTTGTTTACATTACTTAGACTTTATCTATGGGTTTCCAAGTACATACAGTATATATGCTGTCCCCAAGAAAAAAAGTAGAATAAGTAACAGGTCTACACCTGATTATAATGCTTATGTAACAGTAAGCATTTCCTATGTGCAACTATCAATGAACAAGTTCTTCAATACCTTTGTGAGTCTGCCCTGTAGCGTAATCTCTTTGGATTGAGTTCTACATAGGTCAAAAGAGAATTCCAAAATAAAATATAAATTATCCTCACAATATTTTTCCCTATTTCTTTCACCTCCATTGAACTTCTTTTTTTGAGAAAGAAACTTGTCAAAACATTTTTTAAAATTTCTACCAAAAAGAATCCTCCCTCATTTCACAGGGCTGAGACTGATGACTGCATGAATGGATGCAACTGCCTATGAGAAAGGTTACCTGTATTCCTCCTAGAAGAAATTTTTAGAGGATAATTTCTTCAAGTCAGAATATTTCTCTGTTGGAGACAGTATCCATGCAGAGCTACACTATATAAAGATATTCATCTGCTATTTTGATTTTACCCAGAACCTGTAGGAGCAAATTTACTTCACTGACTTAGCACCGTACAACGCTCACCCTTTATGTTACTTCTCTCACAGAAGTTCTTCTAGACCTTGACCCTACACACACTTGGTTATCATCTGTATTTTGCTTTTCTTTCACATTCGGCATTCTGAACAGAGGTGATAAAATATGTTCAGTATTCAAGGTGAGGATGCTCTACCAGCTGGCATAATTACACTGTCTTTAGGAAAGGAGGCATCTTTTATACAGAAAATGCTATCAGTAAATAAAGTAAATGCTACTAGTCAACTTACACTCAGTTGTGACCCAGGTAGGGAAAAGAAAACAAACAAACAAAACCAAGAAAACTACACACCACACACAATTACATCTCACTGGGTAATTAATACAGCTTAAACTCTATAGTCTGGTAGCCTCTTAAAGCCTCTGGAAGCTCTTAACCATTTCATACAGAGTTCTGTCATCCTTCCTGATTTCCCACAAGGTTATAGTGCAGAATTTGTATTATCTTACAGTCAGTTGCTTTAGCTATTCTTCTTTCCTTGGGACCTGCAGAGCTTTCCAGCTCCCAATTAGAAAGTGCTTTGCTCAGGGAAATGATAGCGCAACCAAGCCCATAAACCATCTTCTATATCCTACCTCCTCTTTCATTTTCCATCCAATTAAGCTGAGAGCTAAAGCTTTGTTGGTTGGGTTGTTGTTTTTTTTTTTTCTGGAACTGCAAACTGATATATTACACCTTGTAAGTGAAATAATTACTGCTTCAGTTCCACAAAGCACACAGTTTCAGTTGTCTTTAGACTTTTGAAGACCTTACAAAATACTGCTAAGACTACCCTATCTGCAGTTTTGTTTTTAGTAATTTATCTAATATTTCTTTCCAGTAACAGTCTATTGTTTCCATGTAAGTGTTGTATGTCTTGGTCTAAAATACTTTTTTATTTCATTTTTTTTCCACAGGTTCACAGAAATGACAGATCATAAACTGCGCAGAAAGTTATTTTTATTAGTTTGTACATATGGGACAGATCCTGCAGTGCTATTCCCATGGGCAGACCTCTGCACTAGGCATATGTAATGAAATCTACCGTCTGATGTCTATACCAGTAATTCCTACTGACCACAGTTCACTGTTTCTGGCTTCTGTTCAGTGCCCAGAAGAGAAGCAGTCTGAAAACCAGGTCCTAGAAGGGGTCCATGAAGCAGAGCGTCTATGGACCCATCTAGGAGATGTGAAACAGGAATTCCAGTGGATTGAAGGTAATGCCAAGGTCAATCATAGATATCAGTATACACATGCAATTAGAATGACCAAAGGCATAGTAGTCCAAGAATAAAATTTAAGATTGAGGCCACAATGATACATCTGGAAGTATCTAGAATATGAAACAGAATATAAATAGTAATCAAGATAGAGCAGATGATATACAGTATCATTATGAGCCTAGGTATCTGTGGATTGGTACCTTTAACCTCCTCTCAAATCCTTCCCCCTGCCACTAAACAAATCAAAGAACCCACGCATACCCTTTACAGAAAGTACTGATATATGGAGACTGCTTTCCCATGGTAACCTTCCTTCCTCCCACCCTTCTTCCTTCAGGATGTCCTCCTGTAAGACCTCAAAAAAACCTTACTCTTGATACTTTACACCTCAATAACAGGAAGCCTCCCACACTAGTCTGCATACACTGGGCTGAGCTTCCTCCTCCTCCTCCTGCCATGCTCTCCCTGAAAGAGGATTCAGAAGGAAGAATTCTTATCTCAAAATTTTAATTCCCTTTTCCTAAAAAAAAAAAAAAAAAAGAGAGAACACTTGAATCAAGAAATTCCACCACACATCTTCAAAGATGATGGGGGGGTTGGGGGGATGGAGACTAAGCAAGTCACTCTTGCATCATTCAAACAGTACTTTTACAAAGGGTACATCTACAGCACACAATGCATACAAGATAATTGAGGAAGCTCATGCTCCAAAACAGCACCGTGTTCATTTACTGTGTGCTTCTGAGAACCACACTCGCATGATTATAATGCTTCCTGCACACAAGTCACACCAATTACTTTCCTCTGGATGTTAGCAGGATATAGACTTTGAGAAATGAGGTTTTAGTAGCTGTGTGACACTATGTCTTTAGTTAAGTTGCTATAAACTTCAAAGATAAAGTGTTGCTTTCTAAAAGCAAAACACTGATTTCCAGATTGACATTTCCAGAGAAGGGTTTTTTCCTGTATTATCATTGGTCTCTACATCTGTTCAAAGCCTTGTGTATTTAATATATATATTAAAAAAAAACCCAACACCTACTAAAAACATGATTCCTATGGTCTATGTCACCAATTTTTTCTTCCAGTGGGAAATCAACTGTCAGAGCCCTGACATCTGCTATCGACATGTAAAAGCAAAACAGTTCACCTCTCTCTACATAAAAGTACACCCTTACATCCAAAGCAGACAAGGAAGAATATGAAGCAGCGCACCAGATTTTGACCCCAAAAGAAAATACTTCCTTGGAGACACTAACCAGTTCTTTTCACTGACAGTTTTTAAATACGAGGCTAGAAATCAATCTTGTAACTACAAGCACTTTGTGTATTAGAGACCCATAAGCTGAACAAATGAGTCTGGAGGAAAAATGAAAAAGCTGCCAGCTGCCACTACTTTAAAGACAACATTACTTAACCTTCCAATGCAGACCCTAAGTTTTCTCCCAATGAAGAGGCAGGATAGCATTATTCAACACAGGCTTCTTCAAAGACCACACCATCAGGATATTCTACTCAAGAATGGCTTTGCAAGGAATATAAGGTCCAGTTCTGTGTTCTGGCAGTGTAAGGCCTCATTACCATCCCTACGTGCTTGACAAATCATCTCACCATCCCCAGACATGATCTTTTACCACAAAAAAAATTCACAAAAGCACTATAATTATTAACAAAAGGGGCAGTTTTTGTTTTGAACTGACAGATGTCAGACCTACAGCACCCACAGGAAACATGGCAGAGCACAGACACCTCTGTGGTTAAACTCATTTGCAAATGCCATGCCTTGAAATTAGCATTCTCTCCACCCATACACAGAAATATGTGGCAGTGAACTCCTGGTTTTGTAGAGTGAGATATGTTCATCTATGTGTATAAACACACACAATTTACATATACTTACACAACCAGCAGGAGAGGTGAATGTTGTTACGTTATTTAATAATTCTTAGATTAGGCCACAAGTAATAATGACAGAAGTAGAAAAAAAAAAACAAAAGACATTTTAAAGTGTTAGGTAACTGTTCAGACTGTACATAAATAACATTTAAGATATTTAGCTACAGCACCAAAAATGTTCAAAAGGTCTTCACAGATATCTAGCACTTTGTCATCTGAAAGACAGCATGGTATTTTGAAAGACAAACATGGTATTAAAGTGCAGCCATTTCTGGAACAGAGACTTTGGAAAACTAGCTGGTGCACAAAAGCCTGTGCTACATCACAGCACAGTCTGAACCAGAACAGCAAAGTAAGCCCTTCTTTTTACAGCAAAAACTAAAGGAATCGGAGAAAAAAGAGCTACTTTAAGATATACACACTTACCTGCATGAAATTTAGCACCAGAGTTTGGATTTCAGCTTGTCTTTCTAGGGAGAGATATTTCAAATATATATCCACATATGCACAATGGAAGTGAGTTACTGTCACAGTAGAGAGGCTTCTCTTCTGAATTCCCAATCTGCGACTGTTTTTTCAACCTAGAAAGTAACTCAGTAGGCATATCACTTCAGTCATTTGACTTTGACTATACACACCAGAGCCAATCTGTGGATATTAGCCAAGCACAGGTACATCTTTTCCATATATCTAAGACCATGCCTGTCCTGCAATAACAGATTTTACACACAAGTATAGCAGCCTAGGACTAATATACCTTAGATTCTTGGGTTCTAATACCCATAGAAGCTACAGCAGCAAACCCTCACATGCAATAAACACTTGCATTTCTCTAAGAAACTGGCAATAGCAGCCACCAGTCCCGCTGTTCTGAACTCACTAGGTTGCTGCTACATGGATCAGAGGTCTCCTCACAACTGTTCCCTTAAAGTCTAATAGGGTTTGGGGGGTTTGTTTTGCTGTTGTTGTGTTTTGGGGATTTTATTTGTTTGTTTTGTTTTCTCTAGTCAACTCCAAGGGGCAGCAGGAGCAACACAGCTCTGCACCGGGCTATTGCAGTCACAGGAAGTGACATGCAGTCATTGAGGCAGCAAACACAGCCCAGTCATCTGTGACTCCCATGGGAGAGGAGAGAAGATGACAAGTAGAAGGTCTCAGAGATGGGTTTTTACTAGAGATTATCTCCTGGAATGTGCCAGCTTATCTAATGAGACCTGTAACACCACAGCTCCATTTCTACCAATATACAAACCACACAAATTCTTCGCACCCACTTATGCCTACATATTCTGCAGTCAATCTTCTGATATAATCAGAAGCCACGAAGTCCCTCTAGCAGCATCAGCAAAAGTATAACCTAAATATCTTTATTACTGTCTTCTAGTGAAACCTTCCTAAACACCTAAATAATTTTAAAATGGGACTTAAATCTGGTTTTACATATAAATTGTTGAGACTTTTTATTCTTTTTGATACAACAGAACAAAAAAGATAAGATTAATTCATTAATTCAGTAAATTATATCTGAACACTTCCATTAAGAAAAACAGCACTGAAAAGAGGGCAAGGTTTGACCAGAATATTTCTCATTGCTAAGGATACTTGAAAGGAAAAGACTGCAGACATAGTCTCGGAGCACCACTTGAAATTATATCAACTGATAAGTTAAAAAAAAAACCCAAAAGTATACATATAAAATACTAAGAGGTGATATGTACAGAACCTACCATAAAATTTCCAGAAGTCACTTATTAGCATACAAGTACTCCTTGCCATATTAACAGCCAGAAGTACTGGATTTTTTCAAAAAACTCTTCACTAATGCAATGCTATAAACTCTGAAAGTTCACTTTCATTTGCCAAATTTTCAGGGGTTTTTCATGACCTCCAACCTGCAGGGGAGACAAAGCTGACACATGAGGAGAAAGAAGCTTCACCTTCTTACTTGGAGAGAAGTCTGGTTAAAATATGTAACACCAGTGCCCCTGGACCTTAGAGCTATAAATACAAATAAATACACTTTAAGTAGTATTCCAAAGGGATTCGTTGGTGTACTTCTGCTTTTTAAATTGATTTTTATAGGAATTCGATACTTGGTGCAAAAGAGATCCAAAAGAAATACCCGACAGAGCCAAGAGACAGCGTTCTTGTGCAAGTGCACTACTGCCCTCTCCTGGGGCGGATCAGATCTGGTTCCGTATTTACACCACCCAGCAGCCTCTGAAGAGAGCCGCACCTCCAAGACCATCAGGACTGCTTTGGGAGTTCGAGTTTTAAAACAAACAAACAAACAAATTAAAAAAGTAAACCACACACACATACAGGATAAACGCAGAAAGTTACTGATCATTACATAAACTGTGATGATTCCTCACCTTAACTCCTACCGCAGTTTGTTCCTTCCTCCATGACCTGATGAAGGAGAACCCAAAAGTGATCTTCAGCATCAACAGCAGAGCTAGCCTGTGGGACAGCAGAATATTCTGAGAACCAAGAAAAAAAGTCAAACGGCAACTTTCACGTTCAAAACTACCTAAAAGCTTTAACATTACTGTGTGACTACTGCAGCTCATAATGCAAAGAGTAAGCATACAAAGTTACATGGGCGTTTAATGCAATTGCTGTGATTTCAGTGGCATTAGAACAAGGATTTTTGACCACAAGCTTATCGGAAGTTAAGACTGTTGTGCAGCTGTAAAACACCATACAACTCTCAAATGTGAGTACAGCCTGCAAAACACACTCAGTACTAGGAAGGCCTCAGCAGAGTAGTGGTATACCCAGTTTTTGGGAACACACTTGAAAGAAATATGTGTTCCCCATGGAAAGGGTTCAAAAAGGAAGCAAGAATCATCAAAGCTAAAAGTTGTCATCCGTAATATCCGACCAAACTGGCATTCTTCTTCTCTAGATTAAAGAGTAGCTAAAGACTCAAGTGGGACCAATGTTAAAATATGTAATATGGTTGCAGAGAACAAGGCAATAAATTGTTCTCTATATCCACAGAAGGCAGAAGGAATAGCAGTAATGGTTTTAAAGTGCAGCAATAAGCATTCAGGTAACACATCAGAAAATCTTTCAGTGAGAGATATAACAAAATAATCAGAATAAACCAAACTAAAAGGCTTTAGGAAGAGGTTAGACAAACGATTGCTAAGGAACAATGTAGGGGTGATGGGTGTATTTTATTTATATATTTGTATGTTTCATTTAAATACATACATATGTACATGGAAAAACAGTGATCTCTGAAATATCTTCCAGTCTATTCTTGTCTGTGAATTTTCATAGTAAGTATATGCAATACAACTGAGAAAACAAATTATTTAACACACTTCTTCCCCAATGGTAATTCTATTTCAGTGCAGTCAAACCCACAGCTTACAAGCAGCTTATTGCTCACAGAACCTAAAACATTGCTCACTAGCATCAGAAATTAAAAAGATGAAACAAAGCCAACGAAAGAACCAGAGTATATCACTTGTAAAACATTAGACATTCTGAATTACTACCTATGAGCCAGCAAATAACAGGAAAAAAACTTTACCTAGAATCCTGTCCATAGATGTATCGGCTTCAAATTTACATGCAGATCACCAAGTATCAATACCATATAAACCATCATTTTGAATACAGTCTATGCCAGTGACATTATTAATAACTTCAGATGTTAAGTTCACAGAAAGGGCTGCTGATACAGTTTTCTACAGGCACTTTTACTCTTCTCCTGTTACTGTACTAAAGTTCAAAATTATCTTGTGGAAGCTAAAGATCAGTATCACTAAACCACTATGAGAAACAGGCCTAATCAATGAAAAATGCCTTAGAATTAGACCGTGGTGGTGGTGTGCCTTGTAAAGGCAAAGAAACAGAGCTCACAAACTATACAAGTTGCAGATGAATTCTCCAGCTGTTCATATCCTTAAAGGCAAACTATCTTGGACTATTTTTAACTCTGTGCATTTTGAATTTAAAAGACAGACCGAGCAAGTGAGAGACCAAACAAAATATCTCCCCAAAATTAGTCTCCTGCCAAGTATCCACACCAAGCTTGTGCAAGGTCATTCAAAGGAACAAGTAAAAACCCGTTGCCTATTTTCCCAGTACTGGCATTTTCTTATTTAATATTATTAAAGTGATTTTGAAAACCCTGACTTTTCAGAAGGCAAATGGACAAAACCCTGCTTTTCCACATTTTTATTGTGAACTATAGCTCATGTTTTGCTATAACCTTAATCATCCATTAGAGGAATAAACATTTGTACCACATGTGTAATTTTTTAACTCCTAGATGCTGTATAAGCCGGGAGGGGGGGAGGAAGGCCACTACAAAAAGCCATCTCAAGGACACCTCTAGCAAAAGATCGAAAAGATAAGCGGTTTCTTACAACGGGGGCTAAGAGATGGTAGTTACGATGACACCATTTTGTTGCTTTTGCTGAGGGACTGAGGAGTGCTGAGCTCTTCCTGCTAGACTGCTGCAGCCCCAACTTCTTCCTCCCACCTTGTCCACTAGCTGCCCTAGTACTAACGACTCAGTATCTATTCGTTGCCCAGCAGTAGAAGGCTCAAAAATTATTTAAGCATCAAGACGCCTCAGCCGGGAGGGTCACCTTACAGCCACTGCTCTCTTCTAAACTCTGGAGAAGTTTAGCAAGGCTGTAACAGCTTCTACCTCCTCAAAGCCAAAGGACGGCCTTTAACCGACAGGGCACCTGATGGAGAAAGCCGCAATACCCGTTCAGTGACCCCCACCTCCCCGAAACACTCATCTCTGCCTCCATCCCAACTCGCGAAGGAAACAACCGCACTCCCCTCACAGGGTTCAACCGCTGACCCCTCCCCGCCCCCGCCCCCGCCCAACCGCCACTATAGCCCCACCCTTCCGCAGGGCGCACGCTCCAGCTTCGGCCTTCCGCTGTTTGGTGAGTGAGCTGTCCTTCAAGCGGCAGGCGTGGGTGAGAACCAATCAGGCTCGTCCATCGGGGCGTGGGCGGAGCCTTGGCGGTAGGGTGGAAGCGGCGAGGGCCGGCGGTGGGGACGGTGTCGGTGAGGGACGGGCGGCCTGGGGTAGGCGGCGGGTGAGGCAGGGTCGCGGCGGCGCCTCCGCTTCCGCCTTAAGGGCTTTTAGGTTTAGCATGGTGGAGCGAGTGAAGTCGAGCCGTAGAGCTGGACTCGGCCTAGCAGGGCAGTCGGCAGGAGTGAGGAAGCTCTCGGACTGCGGGCGGTCAGCGAGCCTGGTGGCTCACAGAACTGTGGCTGGGGGTGTCGGCCCGCCGGTCCGGTCCGGCCTGGCCTGGCCTGGCCTGGTCTGGCTGCCGTGTGGAGAGGAGGTCCGGGCCCCTGCGGCAGGTTGGCCGCCGGCCCCTCGTTCCCTCTCACTCCCCTCTCCTCTCTGCGCGGGGCCCGGGCCCGGGCCCGAGGCGGAGGCGGGCAGGGCCGCCGTTGGTCGTTTCCCCTCACCTTATTAGAGTCTGTATGCCAGAGGTGGGTCGGGCACCTACCGTGCTAATTTCAGCCTCCCTTCAAAACGGCCGATGGTGCTGTTCTGCCTTTCTTTTCTTTAAGTTCTGATGCTGTTTGGACTTGAAACTGTTTCTCTTCAAAAGTAATTTATTTTCCTCAATGTGCTGCCTCAGTTTTGATCTGCAAAGCTATTTGAAACTGGTTAAAAAGAGGCCGTGTTAAGAGACTGCCTTGTATGTTGGACTTTTCCAGACAAGTAGCATTGAAGCGTGTGTGTGTGTTTGCTTTATAGGTAGAAATGAAGAGAAATTATAGGAGAGGCAAAGAAAAGCATGGATGGAGCAATCACAAGCACAGTTACCATTCACGTCGCTACAGAAGACCTGATCACAATAACTGTACTGAAAGGCAAGTATATGCAGCTTGTGCTTAACATGGGTTAAGCTGTTCGATCTTATGCCTAATTAAATTTGCAGAATGGTGGCTGTCTGGAACTGGGAGGTTTGCCATCTAAAAATCTAGTAGGCAATACTTCTGGTGTATCTGTCATCCCTAGTGGGAGTGGAATTGCATCAGTTTCTGGAAACTTATCATATGTTCACAAATTCATATTGATTTTAAACTGAGATGTGGTTCCATGAGCTAGTCCTTGCAAGTGTGCCTGATCATCTGTAAACTCTTCATCAATATGCAAAGATAGTTTAGGGAAGAAAAATGTTTGTAAGTACTTCATTTCACCTGCCCATTTATTTTATGCCTTGGTGTCTACTAGCATAAGAACTGTCCTTAAAGGATTTTCCTGAAAGTTTGAAAGCATGTTAAGTAATGTAATAATACCACATCTACCAGATCAGGAAACTGAAACAAGGGCTCAGGAGTAATCCACTGCCTTGAAAACTGATTCTTTCAGCTAAGTACACTTTAAACTTTTGAATGTATACTTGCCCATGTTTGAGCTATTTTTATGGCTCTTTTTCTTTCCCGTGTTCTCTCCTTAGTGCCTCTTACAGGAATAAAAGAGGCTAATCCTTTGCTGTAATGCTCTAAGCGTTTTTTAAAATATATTTTTAGAGGAGGAGACACATAAGCATAGGTATGAGTTGTCCCATTAGTTGTATTTGTGTAAGAAAAGTTAGAAATGCAAATGGACCCTAATTCAGTGAATATATAATGAAAAGTATTTTATTAAAAAGCTTTAAATTGAAGTGCTTGGGTTTGGTGTGGGGTGTTTTTTCCCCTTCTAGATTGGTTATGTTAACTGTTTTTAAAGTTATATAATCAAACAGCAGTAGAGCTGTTATTAGAACTAGAATTTCTTTGTCACTTTGTCAATAAATTATGACTCTTGCAAAACATCTTGGCCTAATGCTTTTAGGAGACCTGTAATAAGACCTGTCTTAAAAAATGAGAATTGTATGGGTGATTCAGAAAACATCCCAGTGGAATTTTGCTCATCTGTACTGAATGTGCCCATTGAAATTAATTCAAAAAGAAGAAAGCTGCAGTTGCCCTGTTGACTGCGACGGTTATTACAAAAGCAGATACTTTTCTTGGGTTTGGAGTTTTCAGTAAACTTTTTTTTATTTTGCATGTTTCGGAGCCTCATCAATGAAATTCTTGTTTTGAAGAGAATGGCAAAATATTTCTGATCTGACATCAGTATTTTACCCACACTGTCTCTTGCTTTATGCTGTGAAGACTTACATGCTTTCAAGGGTGGGCTTTTCTTTTAATCAGGGGGTATGGTAAAATGCCCAGAATTAATCTCTCTGAAGAGTTAAAGGCACTTGCAGAATGAGCAGCCACCTCTAATGGTTTAGCAAGTAATTAAGGCTTTTAGGATGTTGGGATCTCTAACATTTTTGAGAGCTTTTTAAGATGAATATTTTTACTGTTTCATTTTCATAGTTTAGTGTATGGTATGCTTATCACAGCCCTGCAAAATTGTACTCCATTAATGTCAATAACAAGCTACTTTCTAGATTCTTTGTGGGAAAGGTGTGTAGGACAATTGTGAACCTATTTTGAAGGCAATGCTTTTTTTTTAGGCCAGAACAGGAGGAACCACAGACCCCAGTGAATGCAGGCCCCAGTAGCAGTGAAGATCCTTCTTCATCCAGTTTAATGCAGAACTCTGTAGTACCAGGTAAGGGACCGTGTTTATGGGTCAAAAATCAGTGTCTGTATGCTGACTGTATGGGAAAAAAAAGTAGTAGTAGCTGCATTAACAGTATGGTGTTACAGGAAGCATATAATCAGTAAAGTTTGTAGAGAAAAGTAACATCAGATGATATAAAAAGATGTAGTAAGTGAGCATCTGGAGAGCAGGGCCAGTTGCACTTTCAGGTCCACAGGTGCTTCTCATGTTTTAAAAACTTGTGTGCTTAACCAGGGTGATAGAAACTGAAAAAATAGAATTCTGTTTTTTCCTTCCAGAAATGTTGCTTTGGGAAGAAAATGAACTTTGTTTCTTTTTTCATATGTACTGAAGATGTTATAAAGTACTTCTTTTGATAGAAACATTAAATAAGTAAAAAAAATAAGAGAGCATATAAAAAATGTAACTTGCATCCAGTTATTTAATCTTTTAAAAGACACAGTGATGCACCACTTCAGGGGTGGGGTGATGAAATGGTCTCTCTTTATGCCTTCAGTGTATTTTGTAGTCTGTAAGAAATATACTCTGGCTAAATGTTCGTGATCAAGGAGTCGACTGGTGAAACCAGAGTTGGTGCAGTAGCAGTGCTATTGAGGAAGCTGTTCCATTTGCATTCTGGTTTCCTGACTCATTAAACAACCCTAGCAAAAACTTAAGCCTGTGGGAACATCTATTTCTCCACAACAGGAGAGTCCTGAAACACCACTGACTCTAACCTCTTAACAACAGACAAAGCCAGAATTGAAAGGGACCCTTTTTTGTATATCACCCTTTTGTGTTTAAGAGCTTGTGAACATGTTAGGAGATGTATCCTGCAAAACGTTTATTGCTGTGTAATTAGATTCTGCATGCTAAATGCAGTGTGCTTTTATGAACCTTACTGATTTGTTCACTGACTTGATATTTTTGTTGACCCAAATAAATCTTGGTCACTTGTTGCTAAGTTGAAACCTAAAAGAGGCTGACAAGGAGCTGAATTGTAAGCAGCAGCAAAAAGAGGTTACTTCAAATGCAATTCCTAGTAGTAGATAAAGGTTTAAATAAAAACTCTTGAAATGAAGATGTTAACACTGACCTCTTCGGAATAAAATTCTTTGTCTTGAGACAATGTACCATTATGAATCTGTCAAAGTATTCTACCTGTCTGCCTCTGTGAATTTACCTGGGCAGTGAAGCACTAAAATTGAATGTTTCTCTCATCCAAGTTTATCTTTGGAAGGAGCCTCTATGTATTGACCAAATGTACTCTTGATTGTATCTAAATCTCTCCTATATTTTGAAGAAAAGGTGGCTTGTTCTGGGAAGTGAATCGCTTTCTTTTGGTTTGGGTGAGACCTCATTTCAAATTTTATTTTTGTTTGGGACTGCCCTACCTAGTCTTTTAACCAAGAGCATCCCTTCATGATTGTTTTATGAAGAAAGGTCATTTTTGTTCTGCAGCAAAACCTTTCCTGTCTGCTTCTCTGATGTGTCTGAATTTCATCTTGGTCAGTGGTGACATCCCTTCTGTACCTGTGTAATGGCACTGCATTTTTTTTTTTTTTTTCCTTTAAATGGCTGTCATCTATTCCTACTCTGTATCATGCTCGGGACCTGCTGGGAGCAATAGCTTTGAGCCTCATGACTCTGACCTTCCCAGGAACATGTGGGATGTCAAAGAGCAATAAAAAACTCAGGCAAAATCAGATGGATAACTGAGTTTTGCAACTTTTTTTTTTCCTAAGAACTGCCAGGATTTTACTATGACTCAGAAAAGAACCGCTATTTTCGCCTACTGCCTGGACATAATAACTACAACCCACTCACCAAGGAGAGCATTCAGTACAAGGCGATGGAACGCAAAAGACTGAGACTCTTAGAAGAGGAAGAAAAACAAAAGAAGGTACATTCTCAAAAAGATTGCAATTAGGTTTTATTGTGCTCTGGCTCAGGACAGACTATAAGATAAAGCCTTTCATTTCTGACTTTGGTACGGTTCCCTAAGCTGTCTGAACAAATTAAAATTTCTTTTTGCTGAGAACTTATAGGCCTTGAAGCCTTTTGTTTGGCTGTTCCACACAGGATTGAAAGCAAGTCATTACAAACAAAAAAACTTGTAAAGAGACAAGAACTGTGCTCAGAATTGCAGATTGTCCAACAGTTACACTTGAGTCAGGACATTGGATGCCAGGTTTCAAATCCCTGCCTTGATTTGGCAAAGTAAGGTCTTGATTTTAAATTTTCCCAATGTTTAATAAAAGTGTTGGTCATATTCCTGGGCCCTGAAGAAACAATACTAATGATATTTTGTGGAAACAGCTTTTTCATGAAGAATAATTCTGGACAGGTAAAATTAAGGCAGGTCTTATGTTTTTGCCTGGAAAGCCTGTATGCTTCGCTTCATAAAGCGTTACAGCAAAGTTAATGCTGATGCTGCATATTGGTAATCTGGGTGAAATACATAACAAGGATGTTTTTGAATTACCTGAAAGCCATGTCTTATAACTTTACAAATCACAGCTCAGCTTAAACGTGCTGTCATTTGGAAGAAGTGAGCAGTATTTTTCTCCTTAGGTAACGAAGTTCTTACTTCAACTACCTATTCAGCTCTTAAGTTTTCCACTGTGAAACTGCTGCTGTTGGTTTTGTTTTGGCTTTTTTGTTGTTGTTGTTTTAGCTGTTTCCATGAGCAGTTTAGGTTTCATAGATACTAAACAGCTGCTGTCCATGTTGCTGTAAATGGGAACTGTGGATATATATCTCTTCTCAAAATCTGGCTATTGAATGGGACATCTGAATTAGGCTCCCGCATAAGAACATTTTGACTCTTAAACGCTTGCTTTGTCAGGCCATTATCAAAAAGATTTCTTACTTCTTAACTCTGCAGAGTACTCTATCCTTAGTTTCCCCAGAAGGTGTTCATGTGACATTTTAAAAAATGATGGATGGAAAAGTAGTTTAGTGCAGCAGTAAAACTGCATAGTTAATAGCAGTCTTGTTGTGATAGAAAGTTTTGCTGTATAATAAGAATTTAAGGTGTTATAGTGAAACTAGGAGGTGACTTCACACCTCAAGGTGGTACTGCTGATTACGTTGAGCAAAAACAACAGCTATTGTTTTGGGGTGGGTTTTTTGTCCAACTTTGTGTTTATAGAAGCATGCCACATCTCGGGAATATATTCTTCTCTCTTTCTTGTCTATTTACTGTAGTAGACC
>NW_028128743.1:0-88071 GCF_965231255.1 Vanellus vanellus | reverse complement strand
TGCCAGCGGGGAAAAGTAATGCTGGTTCTCACTGCCTCCTGGAACCCTTTCAAATGCCCCAGACAATTTGGCCCTCTCTGCTTTCCTGCGGACTCCATCCTCAAAAGCACCTGTTTTCGCTTTCGGCAGCCTCCGGAGCAAAAAAGACAAACGTCCAGCTTTTGCTGCCACAGCAAAGGTGCCAGCGGGGAAAAGTAATGCTGGTTCTCACTGCCTCCTGGAACCCTTTCAAATGCCCCAGACAATTAAGCCCTCTCTGCTTTCCTGCGGACTCTATCCTCAAAAGCGACTTTTTTCACTTTCGGCGCCCTCCGGTGGTAAAAAGACAAACGTCCAGCTTTTGCTGCCACAGCAAAGGTGCCAGCGGGGAAAAGTGATGCTGGTTCTCACTGCCTCCTGGAACCCTTTCAAATGCCACAGACAATTTGGCCCTCTCTGCTTTCCTGCGGACTCCATCCTCAAAAGCACCTGTTTTCGCTTTCGGCAGCCTCCGGAGCAAAAAAGACAAACGTCCAGCTTTTGCTGCCACAGCAAAGGTGCCAGCGGGGAAAAGTAATGCTGGTTCTCACTGCCTCCTGGAACCCTTTCAAATGCCACAGACAATTTGGCCCTCTCTGCTTTCCTGCGGACTCCATCCTCAAAAGCACCTGTTTTCGCTTTCGGCAGCCTCCGGAGCAAAAAAGACAAACGTCCAGCTTTTGCTGCCACAGCAAAGGTGCCAGCGGGGAAAAGTAATGCTGGTTCTCACTGCCTCCTGGAACCCTTTCAAATGCCACAGACAATTTGGCCCTCTCTGCTTTCCTGCGGACTGCATCCTCAAAAGCACCTGTTTTCGCTTTCGGCAGCCTCTGGAGCAAAAACGACAAACGTCCAGCTTTTGCTGCCACAGCAAAGGTGCCAGCGGGGAAAAGTAATGCTGGTTCTCACTGCCTCCTGGAACCCTTTCAAATGCCCCAGACAATTAAGCCCTCTCTGCTTTCCTGCGGACTCTATCCTCAAAAGCGACTTTTTTCACTTTCGGCGCCCTCCGGTGGTAAAAAGACAAACGTCCAGCTTTTGCTGCCACAGCAAAGGTGCCAGCGGGGAAAAGTGATGCTGGTTCTCACTGCCTCCTGGAACTCTTTCAAATGCCCCAGACAATTTGGCTCTCTCTGCTTTCCTGCGGACTCCATCCTCAAAAGCACCTGTTTTCGCTTTCGGCAGCCTCCGGAGCAAAAAAGACAAACGTCCAGCTTTTGCTGCCACAGCAAAGGTGCCAGCGGGGAAAAGTAATGCTGGTTCTCACTGCCTCCTGGAACCTCTTCAAATGCTACAGACATTTTGGCCCTCTCTGCTTTCCTGCGGACTCCATCCTCAAAAGCACCTGTTTTCGCTTTCGGCAACCTCCAGAGCAAAAAAGACAAACGTCCAGCTTTTGCTGCCACAGCAAAGGTGCCAGCGGGGAAAAGTAATGCTGGTTCTCACTGCCTCCTGGAACCCTTTCAAATGCCCCAGACAATTTGGCCCTCTCTGCTTTCCTGCGGACTCCATGCTCAAAAGCACCTGTTTTCGCTTTCGGCAACCTCCGGAGCAAAAAAGACAAACGTCCAGCTTTTGCTGCCACAGCAAAGGTGCCAGCGGGGAAAAGTAATGCTGGTTCTCACTGCCTCCTGGAACCCTTTCAAATGCCACAGACAATTTGGCCCTCTCTGCTTTCCTGCGGACTCCATCCTCAAAAGCACCTGTTTTCGCTTTCGGCAGCCTCCGGAGCAAAAAAGACAAACGTCCAGCTTTTGCTGCCACAGCAAAGGTGCCAGCGGGGAAAAGTAATGCTGGTTCTCACTGCCTCCTGGAACCCTTTCAAATGCCCCAGACAATTAAGCCCTCTCTGCTTTCCTGCGGACTCTATCCTCAAAAGCGACTTTTTTCACTTTCGGCGCCCTCCGGTGGTAAAAAGACAAACGTCCAGCTTTTGCTGCCACAGCAAAGGTGCCAGCGGGGAAAAGTGATGCTGGTTCTCACTGCCTCCTGGAACTCTTTCAAATGCCCCAGACAATTTGGCTCTCTCTGCTTTCCTGCGGACTCCATCCTCAAAAGCACCTGTTTTCGCTTTCGGCAGCCTCCGGAGCAAAAAAGACAAACGTCCAGCTTTTGCTGCCACAGCAAAGGTGCCAGCGGGGAAAAGTAATGCTGGTTCTCACTGCCTCCTGGAACCTCTTCAAATGCCACAGACATTTTGGCCCTCTCTGCTTTCCTGCGGACTCCATCCTCAAAAGCACCTGTTTTCGCTTTCGGCAACCTCCAGAGCAAAAAAGACAAACGTCCAGCTTTTGCTGCCACAGCAAAGGTGCCAGCGGGGAAAAGTAATGCTGGTTCTCACTGCCTCCTGGAACCCTTTCAAATGCCCCAGACAATTTGGCCCTCTCTGCTTTCCTGCGGACTCCATGCTCAAAAGCACCTGTTTTCGCTTTCGGCAACCTCCGGAGCAAAAAAGACAAACGTCCAGCTTTTGCTGCCACAGCAAAGGTGCCAGCGGGGAAAAGTAATGCTGGTTCTCACTGCCTCCTGGAACCCTTTCAAATGCCCCAGACAATTTGGCCCTCTCTGCTTTCCTGCGGACTCCATCCTCAAAAGCACCTGTTTTCGCTTTCGGCAGCCTCCGGAGCAAAAAAGACAAACGTCCAGCTTTTGCTGCCACAGCAAAGGTGCCAGCGGGGAAAAGTAATGCTGGTTCTCACTGCCTCCTGGAACCCTTTCAAATGCCACAGACAATTTGGCCCTCTCTGCTTTCCTGTGGACTCCATCCTCAAAAGCACCTGTTTTCGCTTTCGGCAGCCTCCGGAGCAAAAAAGACAAACGTCCAGCTTTTGCTGCCACAGCAAAGGTGCCAGCGGGGAAAAGTAATGCTGGTTCTCACTGCCTCCTGGAACCCTTTCAAATGCCACAGACAATTTGGCCCTCTCTGCTTTCCTGCGGACTCCATCCTCAAAAGCACCTGTTTTCGCTTTCGGCAGCCTCCGGAGCAAAAAAGACAAACGTCCAGCTTTTGCTGCCACAGCAAAGGTGCCAGCGGGGAAAAGTAATGCTGGTTCTCACTGCCTCCTGGAACCTCTTCAAATGCCACAGACAATTTGGCCCTCTCTGCTTTCCTGCGGACTCCATCCTCAAAAGCACCTGTTTTCGCTTTCGGCAGCCTCCGGAGCAAAAAAGACAAACGTCCAGCTTTTGCTGCCACAGCAAAGGTGCCAGCGGGGAAAAGTAATGCTGGTTCTCACTGCCTCCTGGAACCCTTTCAAATGCCCCAGACAATTAAGCCCTCTCTGCTTTCCTGCGGACTCTATCCTCAAAAGCGACTTTTTTCACTTTCGGCGCCCTCCGGTGGTAAAAAGACAAACGTCCAGCTTTTGCTGCCACAGCAAAGGTGCCAGCGGGGAAAAGTAATGCTGGTTCTCACTGCCTCCTGGAACCCTTTCAAATGCCACAGACAATTTGGCCCTCTCTGCTTTCCTGCGGACTCCATCCTCAAAAGCACCTGTTTTCGCTTTCGGCAGCCTCCGGAGCAAAAAAGACAAACGTCCAGCTTTTGCTGCCACAGCAAAGGTGCCAGCGGGGAAAAGTAATGCTGGTTCTCACTGCCTCCTGGAACCCTTTCAAATGCCCCAGACAATTTGGCCCTCTCTGCTTTCCTGCGGACTCCATCCTCAAAAGCACCTGTTTTCGCTTTCGGCAACCTCCGGAGCAAAAAAGACAAACGTCCAGCTTTTGCTGCCACAGCAAAGGTGCCAGCGGGGAAAAGTAATGCTGGTTCTCACTGCCTCCTGGAACCCTTTCAAATGCCCCAGACAATTTGGCCCTCTCTGCTTTCCTGCGGACTCCATCCTCAAAAGCACCTGTTTTCGCTTTCGGCAGCCTCCGGAGCAAAAAAGACAAACGTCCAGCTTTTGCTGCCACAGCAAAGGTGCCAGCGGGGAAAAGTAATGCTGGTTCTCACTGCCTCCTGGAACCCTTTCAAATGCCCCAGACAATTAAGCCCTCTCTGCTTTCCTGCGGACTCTATCCTCAAAAGCGACTTTTTTCACTTTCGGCGCCCTCCGGTGGTAAAAAGACAAACGTCCAGCTTTTGCTGCCACAGCAAAGGTGCCAGCGGGGAAAAGTGATGCTGGTTCTCACTGCCTCCTGGAACTCTTTCAAATGCCCCAGACAATTTGGCTCTCTCTGCTTTCCTGCGGACTCCATCCTCAAAAGCACCTGTTTTCGCTTTCGGCAGCCTCCGGAGCAAAAAAGACAAACGTCCAGCTTTTGCTGCCACAGCAAAGGTGCCAGCGGGGAAAAGTAATGCTGGTTCTCACTGCCTCCTGGAACCTCTTCAAATGCCACAGACATTTTGGCCCTCTCTGCTTTCCTGCGGACTCCATCCTCAAAAGCACCTGTTTTCGCTTTCGGCAGCCTCCGGAGCAAAAAAGACAAACGTCCAGCTTTTGCTGCCACAGCAAAGGTGCCAGCGGGGAAAAGTAATGCTGGTTCTCACTGCCTCCTGGAACCCTTTCAAATGCCACAGACAATTTGGCCCTCTCTGCTTTCCTGCGGACTCCATCCTCAAAAGCACCTGTTTTCGCTTTCGGCAGCCTCCGGAGCAAAAAAGACAAACGTCCAGCTTTTGCTGCCACAGCAAAGGTGCCAGCGGGGAAAAGTAATGCTGGTTCTCACTGCCTCCTGGAACCCTTTCAAATGCCACAGACAATTTGGCCCTCTCTGCTTTCCTGCGGACTGCATCCTCAAAAGCACCTGTTTTCGCTTTCGGCAGCCTCCGGAGCAAAAACGACAAACGTCCAGCTTTTGCTGCCACAGCAAAGGTGCCAGCGGGGAAAAGTAATGCTGGTTCTCACTGCCTCCTGGAACCCTTTCAAATGCCCCAGACAATTAAGCCCTCTCTGCTTTCCTGCGGACTCTATCCTCAAAAGCGACTTTTTTCACTTTCGGCGCCCTCCGGTGGTAAAAAGACAAACGTCCAGCTTTTGCTGCCACAGCAAAGGTGCCAGCGGGGAAAAGTGTTGCTGGTTCTCACTGCCTCCTGGAACTCTTTCAAATGCCCCAGACAATTTGGCTCTCTCTGCTTTCCTGCGGACTCCATCCTCAAAAGCACCTGTTTTCGCTTTCGGCAGCCTCCGGAGCAAAAAAGACAAACGTCCAGCTTTTGCTGCCACAGCAAAGGTGCCAGCGGGGAAAAGTAATGCTGGTTCTCACTGCCTCCTGGAACCTCTTCAAATGCCACAGACATTTTGGCCCTCTCTGCTTTCCTGCGGACTCCATCCTCAAAAGCACCTGTTTTCGCTTTTGACAACCTCCGGAGCAAAAAAGACAAACGTCCAGCTTTTGCTGCCACAGCAAAGGTGCCAGCGGGGAAAAGTAATGCTGGTTCTCACTGCCTCCTGGAACCCTTTCAAATGCCACAGACAATTTGGCCCTCTCTGCTTTCCTGCGGACTCCATCCTCAAAAGCACCTGTTTTCGCTTTCGGCAGCCTCCGGAGCAAAAAAGACAAACGTCCAGCTTTTGCTGCCACAGCAAAGGTGCCAGCGGGGAAAAGTAATGCTGGTTCTCACTGCCTCCTGGAACCTGTTCAAATGCCACAGACAATTTGGCCCTCTCTGCTTTCCTGCGGACTCCATCCTCAAAAGCACCTGTTTTCGCTTTCGGAAACCTCCGACAGCGAAAAAGACAAACGTCCAGCTTTTGCTGCCACAGCAAAGGTGCCAGCGGGGAAAAGTAATGCTGGTTCTCACTGCCTCCTGGAACCTCTTTAAATGCCACAGACAATTTGGCCCTCTCTGCTTTCCTGCGGACTCCATCCTCAAAAGCACCTGTTTTCGCTTTCGGCAGCCTCCGGAGCAAAAAAGACAAACGTCCAGCTTTTGCTGCCACAGCAAAGGTGCCAGCGGGGAAAAGTAATGCTGGTTCTCACTGCCTCCTGGAACCCTTTCAAATGCCCCAGACAATTTGGCCCTCTCTGCTTTCCTGCGGACTCCATCCTCAAAAGCACCTGTTTTCGCTTTCGGCAGCCTCCGGAGCAAAAAAGACAAACGTCCAGCTTTTGCTGCCACAGCAAAGGTGCCAGCGGGGAAAAGTAATGCTGGTTCTCACTGCCTCCTGGAACCCTTTCAAATGCCCCAGACAATTTGGCCCTCTCTGCTTTCCTGCGGACTCCATGCTCAAAAGCACCTGTTTTCGCTTTCGGCAACCTCCGGAGCAAAAAAGACAAACGTCCAGCTTTTGCTGCCACAGCAAAGGTGCCAGCGGGGAAAAGTAATGCTGGTTCTCACTGCCTCCTGGAACCCTTTCAAATGCCCCAGACAATTTGGCCCTCTCTGCTTTCCTGCGGACTCCATCCTCAAAAGCACCTGTTTTCGCTTTCGGCAGCCTCCGGAGCAAAAAGACAAACGTCCAGCTTTTGCTGCCACAGCAAAGGTGCCAGCGGGGAAAAGTAATGCTGGTTCTCACTGCCTCCTGGAACCCTTTCAAATGCCCCAGACAATTAAGCCCTCTCTGCTTTCCTGCGGACTCTATCCTCAAAAGCGACTTTTTTCACTTTCGGCGCCCTCCGGTGGTAAAAAGACAAACGTCCAGCTTTTGCTGCCACAGCAAAGGTGCCAGCGGGGAAAAGTAATGCTGGTTCTCACTGCCTCCTGGAACCCTTTCAAATGCCACAGACAATTTGGCCCTCTCTGCTTTCCTGCGGACTCCATCCTCAAAAGCACCTGTTTTCGCTTTCGGCAGCCTCCGGAGCAAAAAAGACAAACGTCCAGCTTTTGCTGCCACAGCAAAGGTGCCAGCGGGGAAAAGTAATGCTGGTTCTCACTGCCTCCTGGAACCCTTTCAAATGCCACAGACAATTTGGCCCTCTCTGCTTTCCTGCGGACTGCATCCTCAAAAGCACCTGTTTTCGCTTTCGGCAGCCTCTGGAGCAAAAACGACAAACGTCCAGCTTTTGCTGCCACAGCAAAGGTGCCAGCGGGGAAAAGTAATGCTGGTTCTCACTGCCTCCTGGAACCCTTTCAAATGCCCCAGACAATTAAGCCCTCTCTGCTTTCCTGCGGACTCTATCCTCAAAAGCGACTTTTTTCACTTTCGGCGCCCTCCGGTGGTAAAAAGACAAACGTCCAGCTTTTGCTGCCACAGCAAAGGTGCCAGCGGGGAAAAGTGATGCTGGTTCTCACTGCCTCCTGGAACTCTTTCAAATGCCCCAGACAATTTGGCTCTCTCTGCTTTCCTGCGGACTCCATCCTCAAAAGCACCTGTTTTCGCTTTTGGCAACCTCCGGAGCAAAAAAGACAAACGTCCAGCTTTTGCTGCCACAGCAAAGGTGCCAGCGGGGAAAAGTAATGCTGGTTCTCACTGCCTCCTGGAACCTCTTCAAATGCTACAGACATTTTGGCCCTCTCTGCTTTCCTGCGGACTCCATCCTCAAAAGCACCTGTTTTCGCTTTCGGCAACCTCCAGAGCAAAAAAGACAAACGTCCAGCTTTTGCTGCCACAGCAAAGGTGCCAGCGGGGAAAAGTAATGCTGGTTCTCACTGCCTCCTGGAACCCTTTCAAATGCCCCAGACAATTTGGCCCTCTCTGCTTTCCTGCGGACTCCATGCTCAAAAGCACCTGTTTTCGCTTTCGGCAACCTCCGGAGCAAAAAAGACAAACGTCCAGCTTTTGCTGCCACAGCAAAGGTGCCAGCGGGGAAAAGTAATGCTGGTTCTCACTGCCTCCTGGAACCCTTTCAAATGCCACAGACAATTTGGCCCTCTCTGCTTTCCTGCGGACTCCATCCTCAAAAGCACCTGTTTTCGCTTTCGGCAGCCTCCGGAGCAAAAAAGACAAACGTCCAGCTTTTGCTGCCACAGCAAAGGTGCCAGCGGGGAAAAGTAATGCTGGTTCTCACTGCCTCCTGGAACCCTTTCAAATGCCCCAGACAATTTGGCTCTCTCTGCTTTCCTGCGGACTCCATCCTCAAAAGCACCTGTTTTCGCTTTCGGCAGCCTCCGGAGCAAAAAAGACAAACGTCCAGCTTTTGCTGCCACAGCAAAGGTGCCAGCGGGGAAAAGTAATGCTGGTTCTCACTGCCTCCTGGAACCCTTTCAAATGCCCCAGACAATTTGGCCCTCTCTGCTTTCCTGCGGACTCCATGCTCAAAAGCACCTGTTTTCGCTTTCGGCAACCTCCGGAGCAAAAAAGACAAACGTCCAGCTTTTGCTGCCACAGCAAAGGTGCCAGCGGGGAAAAGTAATGCTGGTTCTCACTGCCTCCTGGAACCCTTTCAAATGCCCCAGACAATTTGGCCCTCTCTGCTTTCCTGCGGACTCCATCCTCAAAAGCACCTGTTTTCGCTTTCGGCAGCCTCCGGAGCAAAAAAGACAAACGTCCAGCTTTTGCTGCCACAGCAAAGGTGCCAGCGGGGAAAAGTAATGCTGGTTCTCACTGCCTCCTGGAACCCTTTCAAATGCCACAGACAATTTGGCCCTCTCTGCTTTCCTGTGGACTCCATCCTCAAAAGCACCTGTTTTCGCTTTCGGCAGCCTCCGGAGCAAAAAAGACAAACGTCCAGCTTTTGCTGCCACAGCAAAGGTGCCAGCGGGGAAAAGTAATGCTGGTTCTCACTGCCTCCTGGAACCCTTTCAAATGCCACAGACAATTTGGCCCTCTCTGCTTTCCTGCGGACTCCATCCTCAAAAGCACCTGTTTTCGCTTTCGGCAGCCTCCGGAGCAAAAAAGACAAACGTCCAGCTTTTGCTGCCACAGCAAAGGTGCCAGCGGGGAAAAGTAATGCTGGTTCTCACTGCCTCCTGGAACCTCTTCAAATGCCACAGACAATTTGGCCCTCTCTGCTTTCCTGCGGACTCCATCCTCAAAAGCACCTGTTTTCGCTTTCGGCAGCCTCCGGAGCAAAAAAGACAAACGTCCAGCTTTTGCTGCCACAGCAAAGGTGCCAGCGGGGAAAAGTAATGCTGGTTCTCACTGCCTCCTGGAACCCTTTCAAATGCCCCAGACAATTAAGCCCTCTCTGCTTTCCTGCGGACTCTATCCTCAAAAGCGACTTTTTTCACTTTCGGCGCCCTCCGGTGGTAAAAAGACAAACGTCCAGCTTTTGCTGCCACAGCAAAGGTGCCAGCGGGGAAAAGTGATGCTGGTTCTCACTGCCTCCTGGAACTCTTTCAAATGCCCCAGACAATTTGGCTCTCTCTGCTTTCCTGCGGACTCCATCCTCAAAAGCACCTGTTTTCGCTTTCGGCAGCCTCCGGAGCAAAAAAGACAAACGTCCAGCTTTTGCTGCCACAGCAAAGGTGCCAGCGGGGAAAAGTAATGCTGGTTCTCACTGCCTCCTGGAACCTCTTCAAATGCCACAGACATTTTGGCCCTCTCTGCTTTCCTGCGGACTCCATCCTCAAAAGCACCTGTTTTCGCTTTCGGCAACCTCCAGAGCAAAAAAGACAAACGTCCAGCTTTTGCTGCCACAGCAAAGGTGCCAGCGGGGAAAAGTAATGCTGGTTCTCACTGCCTCCTGGAACCCTTTCAAATGCCACAGACAATTTGGCCCTCTCTGCTTTCCTGCGGACTCCATCCTCAAAAGCACCTGTTTTCGCTTTCGGCAGCCTCCGGAGCAAAAAAGACAAACGTCCAGCTTTTGCTGCCACAGCAAAGGTGCCAGCGGGGAAAAGTAATGCTGGTTCTCACTGCCTCCTGGAACCCTTTCAAATGCCCCAGACAATTTGGCCCTCTCTGCTTTCCTGCGGACTCCATCCTCAAAAGCACCTGTTTTCGCTTTCGGCAGCCTCCGGAGCAAAAAAGACAAACGTCCAGCTTTTGCTGCCACAACAAAGGTGCCAGCGGGGAAAAGTGATGCTGGTTCTCACTGCCTCCTGGAACTCTTTCAAATGCCCCAGACAATTTGGCCCTCTCTGCTTTCCTGCGGACTCCATCCTCAAAAGCACCTGTTTTCGCTTTCGGCAGCCTCCGGAGCAAAGAAGACAAACGTCCAGCTTTTGCTGCCACAGCAAAGGTGCCAGCGGGGAAAAGTAATGCTGGTTCTCACTGCCTCCTGGAACCTCTTCAAATGCCACAGACAATTTGGCCCTCTCTGCTTTCCTGCGGACTCCATCCTCAAAAGCACCTGTTTTCGCTTTCGGCAGCCTCCGGAGCAAAGAAGACAAACGTCCAGCTTTTGCTGCCACAGCAAAGGTGCCAGCGGGGAAAAGTAATGCTGGTTCTCACTGCCTCCTGGAACCTCTTCAAATGCCACAGACAATTTGGCCCTCTCTGCTTTCCTGCGGACTCCATCCTCAAAAGCACCTGTTTTCGCTTTCGGCAGCCTCCGGAGCAAAAAAGACAAATGTCCAGCTTTTGCTGCCACAGCAAAGGTGCCAGCGGGGAAAAGTAATGCTGGTTCTCACTGCCTCCTGGAACCCTTTCAAATGCCACAGACAATTTGGCCCTCTCTGCTTTCCTGCGGACTGCATCCTCAAAAGTACCTGTTTTCGCTTTCGGCAGCCTCCGGAGCAAAAAAGACAAACGTCCAGCTTTTGCTGCCACAGCAAAGGTGCCAGCGGGGAAAAGTAATGCTGGTTCTCACTGCCTCCTGGAACCCTTTCAAATGCCCCAGACAATTAAGCCCTCTCTGCTTTCCTGCGGACTCTATCCTCAAAAGCGCCTTTTTTCACTTTCGGCGCCCTCCGGTGGTAAAAAGACAAACGTCCAGGTTTTGCTGCCACAGCAAAGGTGCCAGCGGGGAAAAGTGATGCTGGTTCTCACTGCCTCCTGGAACTCTTTCAAATGCCCCAGACAATTTGGCCCTCTCTGCTTTCCTGCGGACTCCATCCTCAAAAGCACCTGTTTTCGCTTTCGGCAGCCTCCGGAGCAAAAAAGACAAACGTCCAGCTTTTGCTGCCACAGCAAAGGTGCCAGCGGGGAAAAGTAATGCTGGTTCTCACTGCCTCCTGGAACCCTTTCAAATGCCACAGACAATTTGGCCCTCTCTGCTTTCCTGCGGACTCCATCCTCAAAAGCACCTGTTTTCGCTTTCGGCAGCCTCCGGAGCAAAAAAGACAAACGTCCAGCTTTTGCTGCCACAGCAAAGGTGCCAGCGGGGAAAAGTAATGCTGGTTCTCACTGCCTCCTGGAACCCTTTCAAATGCCACAGACAATTTGGCCCTCTCTGCTTTCCTGCGGACTGCATCCTCAAAAGTACCTGTTTTCGCTTTCGGCAGCCTCCGGAGCAAAAAAGACAAACGTCCAGCTTTTGCTGCCACAGCAAAGGTGCCAGCGGGGAAAAGTAATGCTGGTTCTCACTGCCTCCTGGAACCCTTTCAAATGCCCCAGACAATTAAGCCCTCTCTGCTTTCCTGCGGACTCTATCCTCAAAAGCGCCTTTTTTCACTTTCGGCGCCCTCCGGTGGTAAAAAGACAAACGTCCAGGTTTTGCTGCCACAGCAAAGGTGCCAGCGGGGAAAAGTGATGCTGGTTCTCACTGCCTCCTGGAACTCTTTCAAATGCCCCAGACAATTTGGCCCTCTCTGCTTTCCTGCGGACTCCATCCTCAAAAGCACCTATTTTCGCTTTCGGCAGCCTCCGGAGCAAAAAAGACAAACGTCCAGCTTTTGCTGCCACAGCAAAGGTGCCAGCGGGGAAAAGTAATGCTGGTTCTCACTGCCTCCTGGAACCCTTTCAAATGCCCCAGACAATTTGGCCCTCTCTGCTTTCCTGCGGACTCCATCCTCAAAAGCACCTGTTTTCGCTTTCGGCAGCCTCCGGAGCAAAAAAGACAAACGTCCAGCTTTTGCTGCCACAGCAAAGGTGCCAGCGGGGAAAAGTAATGCTGGTTCTCACTGCCTCCTGGAACCTGTTCAAATGCCCCAGACAATTTGGCCCTCTCTGCTTTCCTGCGGACTCCATCCTCAAAAGCACCTGTTTTCGCTTTCGGCAGCCTCCGGAGCAAAAAAGACAAACGTCCAGCTTTTGCTGCCACAGCAAAGGTGCCAGCGGGGAAAAGTAATGCTGGTTCTCACTGCCTCCTGGAACCCTTTCAAATGCCACAGACAATTTGGCCCTCTCTGCTTTCCTGCGGACTCCATCCTCAAAAGCACCTGTTTTCGCTTTCGGCAGCCTCCGGAGCAAAAAAGACAAACGTCCAGCTTTTGCTGCCACAGCAAAGGTGCCAGCGGGGAAAAGTAATGCTGGTTCTCACTGCCTCCTGGAACCCTTTCAAATGCCACAGACAATTTGGCCCTCTCTGCTTTCCTGCGGACTCCATCCTCAAAAGAACCTATTTTCGCTTTCGGCAGCCTCCGGAGCAAAAAAGACAAACGTCCAGCTTTTGCTGCCACAGCAAAGGTGCCAGCGGGGAAAAGTAATGCTGGTTCTCACTGCCTCCTGGAACCCTTTCAAATGCCACAGACAATTTGGCCCTCTCTGCTTTCCTGCGGACTCCATCCTCAAAAGCACCTGTTTTCGCTTTCGGCAGCCTCCGGAGCAAAAAAGACAAACGTCCAGCTTTTGCTGCCACAGCAAAGGTGCCAGCTGGGAAAAGTAATGCTGGTTCTCACTGCCTCCTGGAACTCCTTCAAATGCCCCAGACAATTTGGCCCTCTCTGCTTTCCTGCGGACTCCATCCTCAAAAGCACCTGTTTTCGCTTTCGGCAGCCTCCGGAGCAAAAAAGACAAACGTCCAGCTTTTGCTGCCACAGCAAAGGTGCCAGCGGGGAAAAGTAATGCTGGTTCTCACTGCCTCCTGGAACCTCTTCAAATGCCACAGACATTTTGGCCCTCTCTGCTTTCCTGCGGACTCCATCCTCAAAAGCACCTGTTTTCGCTTTCGGCAGCCTCCGGAGCAAAAAAGACAAACGTCCAGCTTTTGCTGCCACAGCAAAGGTGCCAGCGGGGAAAAGTAATGCTGGTTCTCACTGCCTCCTGGAACCCTTTCAAATGCCACAGACAATTTTGCCCTCTCTGCTTTCCTGCGGACTCCATCCTCAAAAGCACCTGTTTTCGCTTTCGGCAGCCTCCGGAGCAAAAAAGACAAACGTCCAGCTTTTGCTGCCACAGCAAAGGTGCCAGCGGGGAAAAGTAATGCTGGTTCTCACTGCCTCCTGGAACCCTTTCAAATGCCACAGACAATTTGGCCCTCTTTGCTTTCCTGCGGACTCCATCCTCAAAAGAACCTATTTTCGCTTTCGGCAGCCTCTGGAGCAAAAAAAGACAAACGTCCAGCTTTTGCTGCCACAGCAAAGGTGCCAGCGGGGAAAAGTAATGCTGGTTCTCACTGCCTCCTGGAACCCTTTCAAATGCCCCAGACAATTAAGCCCTCTCTGCTTTCCTGCGGACTCTATCCTCAAAAGCGCCTTTTTTCACTTTCGGCGCCCTCCGGTGGTAAAAAGACAAACGTCCAGGTTTTGCTGCCACAGCAAAGGTGCCAGCGGGGAAAAGTGATGCTGGTTCTCACTGCCTCCTGGAACTCTTTCAAATGCCACAGACAATTTGGCCCTCTCTGCTTTCCTGCGGACTCCATCCTCAAAAGCACCTATTTTCGCTTTCGGCAGCCTCCGGAGCAAAAAAGACAAACGTCCAGCTTTTGCTGCCACAGCAAAGGTGCCAGCGGGGAAAAGTAATGCTGGTTCTCACTGCCTCCTGGAACCCTTTCAAATGCCACAGACAATTTGGCCCTCTCTGCTTTCCTGCAGACTCCATCCTCAAAAGCACCTGTTTTCGCTTTCGGCAGCCTCCGGAGCAAAAAAGACAAACGTCCAGCTTTTGCTGCCACAGCAAAGGTGCCAGCAAGGAAAAGTAATGCTGGTTCTCACTGCCTCCTGGAACCTGTTCAAATGCCCCAGACAATTTGGCCCTCTCTGCTTTCCTGCGGACTCCATCCTCAAAAGCACCTGTTTTCGCTTTCGGCAGCCTCCGGAGCAAAAAAGACAAACGTCCAGCTTTTGCTGCCACAGCAAAGGTGCCAGCGGGGAAAAGTAATGCTGGTTCTCACTGCCTCCTGGAACCCTTTCAAATGCCACAGACAATTTGGCCCTCTCTGCTTTCCTGCGGACTCCATCCTCAAAAGCACCTGTTTTCGCTTTCGGCAGCCTCCGGAGCAAAAAAGACAAACGTCCAGCTTTTGCTGCCACAGCAAAGGTGCCAGCGGGGAAAAGTAATGCTGGTTCTCACTGCCTCCTGGAACCCTTTCAAATGCCACAGACAATTTGGCCCTCTCTGCTTTCCTGCGGACTCCATCCTCAAAAGAACCTATTTTCGCTTTCGGCAGCCTCCGGAGCAAAAAAAGACAAACGTCCAGCTTTTGCTGCCACAGCAAAGGTGCCAACGGGGAAAAGTAATGCTGGTTCTCACTGCCTCCTGGAACCCTTTCAAATGCCACAGACAATTTGGCCCTCTCTGCTTTCCTGCGGACTCCATCCTCAAAAGCACCTGTTTTCGCTTTCGGCAGCCTCCGGAGCAAAAAAGACAAACGTCCAGCTTTTGCTGCCACAGCAAAGGTGCCAGCGGGGAAAAGTAATGCTGGTTCTCACTGCCTCCTGGAACTCCTTCAAATGCCCCAGACAATTTGGCCCTCTCTGCTTTCCTGCGGACTCCATCCTCAAAAGCACCTGTTTTCGATTTCGGCAGCCTCCGGAGCAAAAAAGACAAACGTCCAGCTTTTGCTGCCACAGCAAAGGTGCCAGCGGGGAAAAGTAATGCTGGTTCTCACTGCCTCCTGGAACCTCTTCAAATGCCACAGACATTTTGGCCCTCTCTGCTTTCCTGTGGACTCCATCCTCAAAAGCACCTGTTTTCGCTTTCGGCAACCTCCAGAGCAAAAAAGACAAACATCCAGCTTTTGCTGCCACAGCAAAGGTGCCAGCGGGGAAAAGTAATGCTGGTTCTCACTGCCTCCTGGAACCCTTTCAAATGCACAGACAATTTGGCCCTCTCTGCTTTCCTGCGGACTCCATCCTCAAAAGAACCTATTTTCGCTTTCGGCAGCCTCCGGAGCAAAAAAGACAAACGTCCAGCTTTTGCTGCCACAGCAAAGGTGCCAGCGGGGAAAAGTAATGCTGGTTCTCACTGCCTCCTGGAACCCTTTCAAATGCCACAGACAATTTGGCCCTCTCTGCTTTCCTGCGGACTCCATCCTCAAAAGCACCTGTTTTCGCTTTCGGCAGCCTCCGGAGCAAAAAAGACAAACGTCCAGCTTTTGCTGCCACAGCAAAGGTGCCAGCGGGGAAAAGTAATGCTGGTTCTCACTGCCTCCTGGAACCTCTTCAAATGCCACAGACAATTTGGCCCTCTCTGCTTTCCTGCGGACTCCATCCTCAAAAGCACCTGTTTTCGCTTTCGGCAGCCTCCGGAGCAAAAAAGACAAACGTCCAGCTTTTGCTGCCACAGCAAAGGTGCCAGCGGGGAAAAGTAATGCTGGTTCTCACTGCCTCCTGGAACCCTTTCAAATGCCCCAGACAATTAAGCCCTCTCTGCTTTCCTGCGGACTCTATCCTCAAAAGCGACTTTTTTCACTTTCGGCGCCCTCCGGTGGTAAAAAGACAAACGTCCAGCTTTTGCTGCCACAGCAAAGGTGCCAGCGGGGAAAAGTGATGCTGGTTCTCACTGCCTCCTGGAACTCTTTCAAATGCCCCAGACAATTTGGCTCTCTCTGCTTTCCTGCGGACTCCATCCTCAAAAGCACCTGTTTTCGCTTTCGGCAACCTCCGGAGCAAAAAAGACAAACGTCCAGCTTTTGCTGCCACAGCAAAGGTGCCAGCGGGGAAAAGTAATGCTGGTTCTCACTGCCTCCTGGAACCCTTTCAAATGCCACAGACAATTTGGCCCTCTCTGCTTTCCTGCGGACTCCATCCTCAAAAGCACCTGTTTTCGCTTTCGGCAGCCTCCGGAGCAAAAAAGACAAACGTCCAGCTTTTGCTGCCACAGCAAAGGTGCCAGCGGGGAAAAGTAATGCTGGTTCTCACTGCCTCCTGGAACCTGTTCAAATGCCCCAGACAATTTGGCCCTCTCTGCTTTCCTGCGGACTCCATCCTCAAAAGCACCTGTTTTCGCTTTCGGCAGCCTCCGGAGCAAAAAAGACAAACGTCCAGCTTTTGCTGCCACAGCAAAGGTGCCAGCGGGGAAAAGTAATGCTGGTTCTCACTGCCTCCTGGAACCCTTTCAAATGCCACAGACAATTTGGCCCTCTCTGCTTTCCTGCGGACTGCATCCTCAAAAGCACCTGTTTTCGCTTTCGGCAGCCTCCGGAGCAAAAAAGACAAACGTCCAGCTTTTGCTGCCACAGCAAAGGTGCCAGCGGGGAAAAGTAATGCTGGTTCTCACTGCCTCCTGGAACCTCTTCAAATGCCCCAGACAATTAAGCCCTCTCTGCTTTCCTGCGGACTCTATCCTCAAAAGCGCCTTTTTTCACTTTCGGCGCCCTCCGGTGGTAAAAAGACAAACGTCCAGGTTTTGCTGCCACAGCAAAGGTGCCAGCGGGGAAAAGTGATGCTGGTTCTCACTGCCTCCTGGAACTCTTTCAAATGCCACAGACAATTTGGCCCTCTCTGCTTTCCTGCGGACTCCATCCTCAAAAGCACCTATTTTCGCTTTCGGCAGCCTCCGGAGCAAAAAAGACAAACGTCCAGCTTTTGCTGCCACAGCAAAGGTGCCAGCGGGGAAAAGTAATGCTGGTTCTCACTGCCTCCTGGAACCCTTTCAAATGCCACAGACAATTTGGCCCTCTCTGCTTTCCTGCGGACTCCATCCTCAAAAGCACCTGTTTTCGCTTTCGGCAGCCTCCGGAGCAAAAAAGACAAACGTCCAGCTTTTGCTGCCACAGCAAAGGTGCCAGCGGGGAAAAGTAATGCTGGTTCTCACTGCCTCCTGGAACCTCTTCAAATGCCCCAGACAATTTGGCCCTCTCTGCTTTCCTGCGGACTCCATCCTCAAAAGCACCTGTTTTCGCTTTCGGCAGCCTCCGGAGCAAAAAAGACAAACGTCCAGCTTTTGCTGCCACAGCAAAGGTGCCAGCGGGGAAAAGTAATGCTGGTTCTCACTGCCTCCTGGAACTCCTTCAAATGCCCCAGACAATTTGGCCCTCTCTGCTTTCCTGCGGACTCCATCCTCAAAAGCACCTGTTTTCGCTTTCGGCAGCCTCCGGAGCAAAAAAGACAAACGTCCAGCTTTTGCTGCCACAGCAAAGGTGCCAGCGGGGAAAAGTAATGCTGGTTCTCACTGCCTCCTGGAACCTCTTCAAATGCCACAGACATTTTGGCCCTCTCTGCTTTCCTGCGGACTCCATCCTCAAAAGCACCTGTTTTCGCTTTCGGCATCCTCAGGAGCAAAAAAGACAAACGTCCAGCTTTTGCTGCCACAGCAAAGGTGCCAGCGGGGAAAAGTAATGCTGATTCTCACTGCCTCCTGGAACCCTTTCAAATGCCACAGACAATTTGGCCCTCTCTGCTTTCCTGCGGACTCCATCCTCAAAAGCACCTGTTTTCGCTTTCGGCAGCCTCCGGAGCAAAAAAGACAAACGTCCAGCTTTTGCTGCCACAGCAAAGGTGCCAGCGGGGAAAAGTAATGCTGGTTCTCACTGCCTCCTGGAACCCTTTCAAATGCCCCAGACAATTTGGCCCTCTCTGCTTTCCTGCGGACTCCATCCTCAAAAGCACCTGTTTTCGCTTTCGGCAGCCTCCGGAGCAAAAAAGACAAACGTCCAGCTTTTGCTGCCACAGCAAAGGTGCCAGCGGGGAAAAGTAATGCTGGTTCTCACTGCCTCCTGGAACCTCTTCAAATGCCCCAGACAATTTGGCCCTCTCTGCTTTCCTGCGGACTCCATCCTCAAAAGCACCTGTTTTCGCTTTCGGCAGCCTCCGGAGCAAAAAAGACAAACGTCCAGCTTTTGCTGCCACAACAAAGGTGCCAGCGGGGAAAAGTAATGCTGGTTCTCACTGCCTCCTGGAACCCTTTCAAATGCCACAGACAATTTGGCCCTCTCTGCTTTCCTGCGGACTCCATCCTCAAAAGCACCTGTTTTCGCTTTCGGCAGCCTCCGGAGCAAAAAAGACAAACGTCCAGCTTTTGCTGCCACAGCAAAGGTGCCAGCGGGGAAAAGTAACGCTGGTTCTCACTGCCTCCTGGAACTCTTTCAAATGCCACAGACAATTTGGCCCTCTCTGCTTTCCTGCGGACTCCATCCTCAAAAGCACCTGTTTTCGCTTTCGGCAGCCTCCGGAGCAAAAAAGACAAACGTCCAGCTTTTGCTGCCACAGCAAAGGTGCCAGCGGGGAAAAGTAATGCTGGTTCTCACTGCCTCCTGGAACCCTTTCAAATGCCCCAGACAATTTGGCCCTCTCTGCTTTCCTGCGGACCCCATCCTCAAAAGCACCTGTTTTCGCTTTCGGCAACCTCCGGAGCAAAAAAGACAAACGTCCAGCTTTTGCTGCCACAGCAAAGGTGCCAGCGGGGAAAAGTAATGCTGGTTCTCACTGCCTCCTGGAACCCTTTCAAATGCCACAGACAATTTGGCCCTCTCTGCTTTCCTGCGGACTCCATCCTCAAAAGCACCTGTTTTCGCTTTCGGCAGCCTCCGGAGCAAAAAAGACAAACGTCCAGCTTTTGCTGCCACAGCAAAGGTGCCAGCGGGGAAAAGTAATGCTGGTTCTCACTGCCTCCTGGAACCCTTTCAAATGCCCCAGACAATTTGGCCCTCTCTGCTTTCCTGCGGACTCCATCCTCAAAAGCACCTGTTTTCGCTTTCGGCAGCCTCCGGAGCAAAAAAGACAAACATCCAGCTTTTGCTGCCACAGCATAGGTGCCAGCGGGGAAAAGTAATGCTGGTTCTCACTGCCTCCTGGAACTCCTTCAAATGCCACAGACAATTTGGCCCTCTCTGCTTTCCTGCGGACTCCATCCTCAAAAGCACCTGTTTTCGCTTTCGGCAGCCTCCGGAGCAAAAAAGACAAACGTCCAGCTTTTGCTGCCACAGCAAAGGTGCCAGCGGGGAAAAGTAATGCTGGTTCTCACTGCCTCCTGGAACCTCTTCAAATGCCCCAGACAATTTGGCCCTCTCTGCTTTCCTGCGGACTCCATCCTCAAAAGCACCTGTTTTCGCTTTCGGCAGCCTCCGGAGCAAAAAAGACAAACGTCCAGCTTTTGCTGCCACAGCAAAGGTGCCAGCGGGGAAAAGTAATGCTGGTTCTCACTGCCTCCTGGAACCCTTTCAAATGCCCCAGACAATTTGGCCCTCTCTGCTTTCCTGCGGACTCCATCCTCAAAAGCACCTGTTTTCGCTTTCGGCAGCCTCCGGAGCAAAAAAGACAAACGTCCAGCTTTTGCTGCCACAGCAAAGGTGCCAGCGGGGAAAAGTAATGCTGGTTCTCACTGCCTCCTGGAACCCTTTCAAATGCCCCAGACAATTTGGCCCTCTCTGCTTTCCTGCGGACTCCATCCTCAAAAGCACCTGTTTTCGCTTTCGGCAGCCTCCGGAGCAAAAAAGACAAACGTCCAGCTTTTGCTGCCACAACAAAGGTGCCAGCGGGGAAAAGTAATGCTGGTTCTCACTGCCTCCTGGAACCCTTTCAAATGCCACAGACAATTTGGCCCTCTCTGCTTTCCTGCGGACTCCATCCTCAAAAGCACCTGTTTTCGCTTTCGGCAGCCTCCGGAGCAAAAAAGACAAACGTCCAGCTTTTGCTGCCACAGCAAAGGTGCCAGCGGGGAAAAGTAATGCTGGTTCTCACTGCCTCCTGGAACCTCTTCAAATGCCACAGACAATTTGGCCCTCTCTGCTTTCCTGCGGACTCCATCCTCAAAAGCGCCTTTTTTCACTTTCGGCGCCCTCCGGTGGTAAAAAGACAAACGTCCAGCTTTTGCTGCCACAGCAAAGGTGCCAGCGGGGAAAAGTAATGCTGGTTCTCACTGCCTCCTGGAACTCTTTCAAATGCCACAGACAATTTGGCCCTCTCTGCTTTCCTGCGGACTCCATCCTCAAAAGCACCTGTTTTCGCTTTCGGCAGCCTCCGGAGCAAAAAAGACAAACGTCCAGCTTTTGCTGCCACAGCAAAGGTGCCAGCGGGGAAAAGTAATGCTGGTTCTCACTGCCTCCTGGAACCCTTTCAAATGCCCCAGACAATTTGGCCCTCTCTGCTTTCCTGCGGACCCCATCCTCAAAAGCACCTGTTTTCGCTTTCGGCAACCTCCGGAGCAAAAAAGACAAACGTCCAGCTTTTGCTGCCACAGCAAAGGTGCCAGCGGGGAAAAGTAATGCTGGTTCTCACTGCCTCCTGGAACCCTTTCAAATGCCACAGACAATTTGGCCCTCTCTGCTTTCCTGCGGACTCCATCCTCAAAAGCACCTGTTTTCGCTTTCGGCAGCCTCCGGAGCAAAAAAGACAAACGTCCAGCTTTTGCTGCCACAGCAAAGGTGCCAGCGGGGAAAAGTAATGCTGGTTCTCACTGCCTCCTGGAACCTCTTCAAATGCCACAGACAATTTGGCCCTCTCTGCTTTCCTGCGGACTCCATCCTCAAAAGCACCTATTTTCACTTTCGGCAGCCTCCGGAGCATAAAAGACAAACGTCCAGCTTTTGCTGCCACAGCAAAGGTGCCAGCGGGGAAAAGTAATGCTGGTTCTCACTGCCTCCTGGAACCCTTTCAAATGCCACAGACAATTTGGCCCTCTCTGCTTTCCTGTGGACTCCATCCTCAAAAGCACCTGTTTTCGCTTTCGGCAGCCTCCGGAGCAAAAAAGACAAACATCCAGCTTTTGCTGCCACAGCAAAGGTGCCAGCGGGGAAAAGTAATGCTGGTTCTCACTGCCTCCTGGAACCCTTTCAAATGCCACAGACAATTTGGCCCTCTCTGCTTTCCTGCGGACTCCATCCTCAAAAGCACCTGTTTTCGCTTTCGGCAGCCTCCGGAGCAAAAAAGACAAACGTCCAGCTTTTGCTGCCACAGCAAAGGTGCCAGCGGGGAAAAGTAATGCTGGTTCTCACTGCCTCCTGGAACCTCTTCAAATGCCCCAGACAATTTGGCCCTCTCTGCTTTCCTGCGGACTCCATCCTCAAAAGCACCTGTTTTCGCTTTTGGCAGCCTCCGGAGCAAAAAAGACAAACGTCCAGCTTTTGCTGCCACAGCAAAGGTGCCAGCGGGGAAAAGTAATGCTGGTTCTCACTGCCTCCTGGAACCCTTTCAAATGCCACAGACAATTTGGCCCTCTCTGCTTTCCTGCGGACTCCATCCTCAAAAGCACCTGTTTTCGCTTTCGGCAGCCTCCGGAGCAAAAAAGACAAACGTCCAGCTTTTGCTGCCACAGCAAAGGTGCCAGCGGGGAAAAGTAATGCTGGTTCTCACTGCCTCCTGGAACCCTTTCAAATGCCCCTGACAATTTGGCCCTCTCTGCTTTCCTTCGGACTCTATCCTCAAATCGCCTTTTTTCACTTTCGGCGCCCTCCGGTGGTAAAAAGACAAACGTCCAGCTTTTGCTGCCACAGCAAAGGTGCCAGCGGGGAAAAGTAATGCTGGTTCTCACTGCCTCCTGGAACTCTTTCAAATGCCACAGACAATTTGGCCCTCTCTGCTTTCCTGCGGACTCCATCCTCAAAACCACCTGTTTTCGCTTTCGGAAGCCTCCGGAGCAAAAAAGACAAACGTCCAGCTTTTGCTGCCACAACAAAGGTGCCAGCGGGGAAAAGTAATGCTGGTTCTCACTGCCTCCTGGAACCCTTTCAAATGCCACAGACAATTTGGCCCTCTCTGCTTTCCTGCGGACTCCATCCTCAAAAGCACCTGTTTTCGCTTTCGGCAACGTCCGGAGCAAAAAAGACAAACGTCCAGCTTTTGCTGCCACAGCAAAGGTGCCAGCGGGGAAAAGTAATGCTGGTTCTCACTGCCTCCTGGAACCCTTTCAAATGCCACAGACAATTTGGCCCTCTCTGCTTTCCTGCGGACTCCATCCTCAAAAGCACCTGTTTTCGCTTTCGGCAGCCTCCGGAGAAAAAAAGACAAACGTCCAGCTTTTGCTGCCACAGCAAAGGTGCCAGCGGGGAAAAGTAATGCTGGTTCTCACTGCCTCCTGGAACCTCTTCAAATGCCCCAGACAATTTGGCCCTCTCTGCTTTCCTGCGGAATCCATCCTCAAAAGCACCTGTTTTCGCTTTTGGCAACCTCCGGAGCAAAAAAGACAAACGTCCAGCTTTTGCTGCCACAGCAAAAGTGCCAGCGGGGAAAAGTAATGCTGGTTCTCACTGCCTCCTGGAACCCTTTCAAATGCCACAGACAATTTGGCCCTCTCTGCTTTCCTGCGGACTCCATCCTCAAAAGCACCTGTTTTCGCTTTCGGCAGCCTCTGGAGCAAAAAAGACAAACGTCCAGCTTTTGCTGCCACAGCAAAGGTGCCAGCGGGGAAAAGTAAAGCTGGTTCTCACTGCCTCCTGGAACCCTTTCAAATGCCCCTGACAATTTGGCCCTCTCTGCTTTCCTGCGGACTCTATCCTCAAAAGCACCTGTTTTCACTTTCGGCGCCCTCCGGTGGTAAAAAGACAAACGTCCAGCTTTTGCTGCCACAGCAAAGGTGCCAGAGGGGAAAAGTAATGCTGGTTCTCACTGCCTCCTGGAACTCTTTCAAATGCCACAGACAATTTGGCCCTCTCTGCTTTCCTGCGGACTCCATCCTCAAAAGCACCTATTTTCACTTTCGGCAGCCTCCGGAGCATAAAAGACAAACGTCCAGCTTTTGCTGCCACAGCAAAGGTGCCAGCGGGGAAAAGTAATGCTGGTTCTCACTGCCTCCTGGAACCCTTTCAAATGCCACAGACAATTTGGCCCTCTCTGCTTTCCTGTGGACTCCATCCTCAAAAGCACCTGTTTTCGCTTTCGGCAGCCTCCGGAGCAAAAAAGACAAACGTCCAGCTTTTGCTGCCACAGCAAAGGTGCCAGCGGGGAAAAGTAATGCTGGTTCTCACTGCCTCCTGGAACCCTTTCAAATGCCACAGACAATTTGGCCCTCTCTGCTTTCCTGCGGACTCCATCCTCAAAAGCACCTGTTTTCGCTTTCGGCAGCCTCCGGAGCAAAAAAGACAAACGTCCAGCTTTTGCTGCCACAGCAAAGGTGCCAGCGGGGAAAAGTAATGCTGGTTCTCACTGCCTCCTGGAACCTCTTCAAATGCCACAGACAATTTGGCCCTCTCTGCTTTCCTGCGGACTCTATCCTCAAAAGCGCCTTTTTTCACTTTCGGCGCCCTCCGGTGGTAAAAAGACAAACGTCCAGCTTTTGCTGCCACAGCAAAGGTGCCAGCGGGGAAAAGTAATGCTGGTTCTCACTGCCTCCTGGAACCCTTTCAAATGCCCCAGACAATTTGGCCCTCTCTGCTTTCCTGCGGACCCCATCCTCAAAAGCACCTGTTTTCGCTTTCGGCAACGTCCGGAGCAAAAAAGACAAACGTCCAGCTTTTGCTGCCACAGCAAAGGTGCCAGCGGGGAAAAGTAATGCTGGTTCTCACTGCCTCCTGGAACCCTTTCAAATGCCACAGACAATTTGGCCCTCTCTGCTTTCCTGCGGACTCCATCCTCAAAAGCACCTGTTTTCGCTTTCGGCAGCCTCTGGAGCAAAAAAGACAAACGTCCAGCTTTTGCTGCCACAGCAAAGGTGCCAGCGGGGAAAAGTAAAGCTGGTTCTCACTGCCTCCTGGAACCCTTTCAAATGCCCCTGACAATTTGGCCCTCTCTGCTTTCCTGCGGACTCTATCCTCAAAAGCACCTGTTTTCACTTTCGGCGCCCTCCGGTGGTAAAAAGACAAACGTCCAGCTTTTGCTGCCACAGCAAAGGTGCCAGAGGGGAAAAGTAATGCTGGTTCTCACTGCCTCCTGGAACTCTTTCAAATGCCACAGACAATTTGGCCCTCTCTGCTTTCCTGCGGACTCCATCCTCAAAAGCACCTATTTTCACTTTCGGCAGCCTCCGGAGCATAAAAGACAAACGTCCAGCTTTTGCTGCCACAGCAAAGGTGCCAGCGGGGAAAAGTAATGCTGGTTCTCACTGCCTCCTGGAACCCTTTCAAATGCCACAGACAATTTGGCCCTCTCTGCTTTCCTGTGGACTCCATCCTCAAAAGCACCTGTTTTCGCTTTCGGCAGCCTCCGGAGAAAAAAAGACAAACGTCCAGCTTTTGCTGCCACAGCAAAGGTGCCAGCGGGGAAAAGTAATGCTGGTTCTCACTGCCTCCTGGAACCCTTTCAAATGCCACAGACAATTTGGCCCTCTCTGCTTTCCTGCGGACTCCATCCTCAAAAGCACCTGTTTTCGCTTTCGGCAGCCTCCGGAGCAAAAAAGACAAACGTCCAGCTTTTGCTGCCACAGCAAAGGTGCCAGCGGGGAAAAGTAATGCTGGTTCTCACTGCCTCCTGGAACCTCTTCAAATGCCACAGACAATTTGGCCCTCTCTGCTTTCCTGCGGACTCTATCCTCAAAAGCGCCTTTTTTCACTTTCGGCGCCCTCCGGTGGTAAAAAGACAAACGTCCAGCTTTTGCTGCCACAGCAAAGGTGCCAGCGGGGAAAAGTAATGCTGGTTCTCACTGCCTCCTGGAACTCTTTCAAATGCCACAGACAATTTGGCCCTCTCTGCTTTCCTGCGGACTCCATCCTCAAAAGCACCTGTTTTCGCTTTCGGCAGCCTCCGGAGCAAAAAAGACAAACGTCCAGCTTTTGCTGCCACAGCAAAGGTGCCAGCGGGGAAAAGTAATGCTGGTTCTCACTGCCTCCTGGAACCCTTTCAAATGCCCCAGACAATTTGGCCCTCTCTGCTTTCCTGCGGACCCCATCCTCAAAAGCACCTGTTTTCGCTTTCGGCAACGTCCGGAGCAAAAAAGACAAACGTCCAGCTTTTGCTGCCACAGCAAAGGTGCCAGCGGGGAAAAGTAATGCTGGTTCTCACTGCCTCCTGGAACCCTTTCAAATGCCACAGACAATTTGGCCCTCTCTGCTTTCCTGCGGACTCCATCCTCAAAAGCACCTGTTTTCGCTTTCGGCAGCCTCCGGAGCAAAAAAGACAAACGTCCAGCTTTTGCTGCCACAGCAAAGGTGCCAGCGGGGAAAAGTAATGCTGGTTCTCACTGCCTCCTGGAACCTCTTCAAATGCCCCAGACAATTTGGCCCTCTCTGCTTTCCTGCGGACTCCATCCTCAAAAGCACCTGTTTTCGCTTTTGGCAACCTCCGGAGCAAAAAAGACAAACGTCCAGCTTTTGCTGCCACAGCAAAAGTGCCAGCGGGGAAAAGTAATGCTGGTTCTCACTGCCTCCTGGAACCCTTTCAAATGCCACAGACAATTTGGCCCTCTCTGCTTTCCTGCGGACTCCATCCTCAAAAGCACCTGTTTTCGCTTTCGGCAGCCTCTGGAGCAAAAAAGACAAACGTCCAGCTTTTGCTGCCACAGCAAAGGTGCCAGCGGGGAAAAGTAAAGCTGGTTCTCACTGCCTCCTGGAACCCTTTCAAATGCCCCTGACAATTTGGCCCTCTCTGCTTTCCTGCGGACTCTATCCTCAAAAGCACCTGTTTTCGCTTTCGGCGCCCTCCGGTGGTAAAAAGACAAACGTCCAGCTTTTGCTGCCACAGCAAAGGTGCCAGCGGGGAAAAGTAATGCTGGTTCTCACTGCCTCCTGGAACCCTTTCAAATGCCACAGACAATTTGGCCCTCTCTGCTTTCCTGTGGACTCCATCCTCAAAAGCACCTGTTTTCGCTTTCGGCAGCCTCCGGAGCAAAAAAGACAAACGTCCAGCTTTTGCTGCCACAGCAAAGGTGCCAGCGGGGAAAAGTAATGCTGGTTCTCACTGCCTCCTGGAACCCTTTCAAATGCCACAGACAATTTGGCCCTCTCTGCTTTCCTGCGGACTCCATCCTCAAAAGCACCTGTTTTCGCTTTCGGCAGCCTCCGGAGCAAAAAAGACAAACGTCCAGCTTTTGCTGCCACAGCAAAGGTGCCAGCGGGGAAAAGTAATGCTGGTTCTCACTGCCTCCTGGAACCCTTTCAAATGCCCCTGACAATTTGGCCCTCTCTGCTTTCCTGCGGACTCTATCCTCAAAAGCGCCTTTTTTCACTTTCGGCGCCCTCCGGTGGTAAAAAGACAAACGTCCAGCTTTTGCTGCCACAGCAAAGGTGCCAGCGGGGGAAAAGTAATGCTGGTTCTCACTGCCTCCTGGAACTCTTTCAAATGCCACAGACAATTTGGCCCTCTCTGCTTTCCTGCGGACTCCATCCTCAAAACCACCTGTTTTCGCTTTCGGAAGCCTCCGGAGCAAAAAAGACAAACGTCCAGCTTTTGCTGCCACAACAAAGGTGCCAGCGGGCAAAAGTAATGCTGGTTCTCACTGCCTCCTGGAACCCTTTCAAATGCCACAGACAATTTGGCCCTCTCTGCTTTCCTGCGGACTCCATCCTCAAAAGCACCTGTTTTCGCTTTCGGCAGCCTCCGGAGCAAAAAAGACAAACGTCCAGCTTTTGCTGCCACAGCAAAGGTGCCAGCGGGGAAAAGTAATGCTGGTTCTCACTGCCTCCTGGAACCCTTTCAAATGCCACAGACAATTTGGCCCTCTCTGCTTTCCTGCGGACTCTATCCTCAAAAGCGCCTTTTTTCACTTTCGGCGCCCTCCGGTGGTAAAAAGACAAACGTCCAGCTTTTGCTGCCACAGCAAAGGTGCCAGCGGGGAAAAGTAATGCTGGTTCTCACTGCCTCCTGGAACTCTTTCAAATGCCACAGACAATTTGGCCCTCTCTGCTTTCCTGCGGACTCCATCCTCAAAAGCACCTGTTTTCGCTTTCGGCAGCCTCCGGAGCAAAAAAGACAAACGTCCAGCTTTTGCTGCCACAACAAAGGTGCCAGCGGGGAAAAGTAATGCTGGTTCTCACTGCCTCCTGGAACCCTTTCAAATGCCCCAGACAATTTGGCCCTCTCTGCTTTCCTGCGGACTCCATCCTCAAAAGCACCTGTTTTCGCTTTCGGCAACCTCCGGAGCAAAAAAGACAAACGTCCAGCTTTTGCTGCCACAGCAAAGGTGCCAGCGGGGAAAAGTAATGCTGGTTCTCACTGCCTCCTGGAACCTTTTCAAATGCCCCAGACAATTTGGCCCTCTCTGCTTTCCTGCGGACTCCATCCTCAAAAGCACCTGTTTTCGCTTTCGGCAACCTCCGGAGCAAAAAAGACAAACGTCCAGCTTTTGCTGCCACAGCAAAGGTGCCAGCGGGGAAAAGTAATGCTGGTTCTCACTGCCTCCTGGAACCTCTTCAAATGCCCCAGACAATTTGGCCCTCTCTGCTTTCCTGCGGACTCCATCCTCAAAAGCACCTGTTTTCGCTTTTGGCAACCTCCGGAGCAAAAAGACAAACGTCCAGCTTTTGCTGCCACAGCAAAGGTGCCAGCGGGGAAAAGTAATGCTGGTTCTCACTGCCTCCTGGAACCTCTTCAAATGCCCCAGACAATTTGGCCCTCTCTGCTTTCCTGCGGACTCCATCCTCAAAAGCACCTGTTTTCGCTTTCGGCAGCCTCCGGAGCAAAAAAGACAAACGTCCAGCTTTTGCTGCCACAGCAAAGGTGCCAGCGGGGAAAAGTAATGCTGGTTCTCACTGCCTCCTGGAACCTGTTCAAATGCCCCAGACAATTTGGCCCTCTCTGCTTTCCTGCGGACTCCATCCTCAAAAGCACCTGTTTTCGCTTTCGGCAGCCTCCGGAGCAAAAAAGACAAACGTCCAGCTTTTGCTGCCACAGCAAAGGTGCCAGCGGGGAAAAGTAATGCTGGTTCTCACTGCCTCCTGGAACCCTTTCAAATGCCCCAGACAATTTGGCCCTCTCTGCTTTCCTGCGGACTCCATCCTCAAAAGCACCTGTTTTCGCTTTCGGCAGCCTCCGGAGCAAAAAAGACAAACGTCCAGCTTTTGCTGCCACAGCAAAGGTGCCAGCGGGGAAAAGTAATGCTGGTTCTCACTGCCTCCTGGAACCCTTTCAAATGCCCCAGACAATTTGGCCCTCTCTGCTTTCCTGCGGACTCCATCCTCAAAAGCACCTGTTTTCGCTTTCGGCAGCCTCCGGAGCAAAAAAGACAAACGTCCAGCTTTTGCTGCCACAACAAAGGTGCCAGCGGGGAAAAGTAATGCTGGTTCTCACTGCCTCCTGGAACCCTTTCAAATGCCCCAGACAATTTGGCCCTCTCTGCTTTCCTGCGGACTCCATCCTCAAAAGCACCTGTTTTCGCTTTCGGCAACCTCCGGAGCAAAAAAGACAAACGTCCAGCTTTTGCTGCCACAGCAAAGGTGCCAGCGGGGAAAAGTAATGCTGGTTCTCACTGCCTCCTGGAACCCTTTCAAATGCCACAGACAATTTGGCCCTCTCTGCTTTCCTGCGGACTCCATCCTCAAAAGCACCTGTTTTCGCTTTCGGCATTCTCCGGAGCAAAAAAGACAAACGTCCAGCTTTTGCTGCCACAGCAAAGGTGCCAGCGGGGAAAAGTAATGCTGGTTCTCACTGCCTCCTGGAACCTCTTCAAATGCCCCAGACAATTTGGCCCTCTCTGCTTTCCTGCGGACTCCATCCTCAAAAGCACCTGTTTTCGCTTTCGGCAACCTCCGGAGCAAAAAAGACAAACGTCCAGCTTTTGCTGCCACAGCAAAGGTGCCAGCGGGGAAAAGTAATGCTGGTTCTCACTGCCTCCTGGAACCCTTTCAAATGCCACAGACAATTTGGCCCTCTCTGCTTTCCTGCGGACTCCATCCTCAAAAGCACCTGTTTTCGCTTTCGGCGCCCTCCGGAGCAAAAAAGACAAACGTCCAGCTTTTGCTGCCACAGCAAAGGTGCCAGCGGGGAAAAGTAATGCTGGTTCTCACTGCCTCCTGGAACCTCTTCAAATGCCCCAGACAATTTGGCCCTCTCTGCTTTCCTGCGGACTCCATCCTCAAAAGCACCTGTTTTCGCTTTTGGCAACCTCCGGAGCAAAAAGACAAACGTCCAGCTTTTGCTGCCACAGCAAAGGTGCCAGCGGGGAAAAGTAATGCTGGTTCTCACTGCCTCCTGGAACCCTTTCAAATGCCCCAGACAATTTGGCCCTCTCTGCTTTCCTGTGGACTCCATCCTCAAAAGCACCTGTTTTTGCTTTCGGCAGCCTCCGGAGCAAAAAAGACAAACGTCCAGCTTTTGCTGCCACAGCAAAGGTGCCAGCGGGGAAAAGTAATGCTGGTTCTCACTGCCTCCTGGAACCCTTTCAAATGCCACAGACAATTTGGCCCTCTCTGCTTTCCTGCGGACTCCATCCTCAAAAGCACCTGTTTTCGCTTTCGGCATTCTCCGGAGCAAAAAAGACAAACGTCCAGCTTTTGCTGCCACAGCAAAGGTGCCAGCGGGGAAAAGTAATGCTGGTTCTCACTGCCTCCTGGAACCTCTTCAAATGCCCCAGACAATTTGGCCCTCTCTGCTTTCCTGCGGACTCCATCCTCAAAAGCACCTGTTTTCGCTTTCGGCAACCTCCGGAGCAAAAAAGACAAACGTCCAGCTTTTGCTGCCACAGCAAAGGTGCCAGCGGGGAAAAGTAATGCTGGTTCTCACTGCCTCCTGGAACCCTTTCAAATGCCACAGACAATTTGGCCCTCTCTGCTTTCCTGCGGACTCCATCCTCAAAAGCACCTATTTTTGCTTTCGGCGCCCTCCGGAGCAAAAAAGACAAACGTCCAGCTTTTGCTGCCACAGCAAAGGTGCCAGCGGGGAAAAGTAATGCTGGTTCTCACTGCCTCCTGGAACCTCTTCAAATGCCCCAGACAATTTGGCCCTCTCTGCTTTCCTGCGGACTCCATCCTCAAAAGCACCTGTTTTCGCTTTTGGCAACCTCCGGAGCAAAAAGACAAACGTCCAGCTTTTGCTGCCACAGCAAAGGTGCCAGCGGGGAAAAGTAATGCTGGTTCTCACTGCCTCCTGGAACCCTTTCAAATGCCACAGACAATTTGGCCCTCTCTGCTTTCCTGTGGACTCCATCCTCAAAAGCACCTGTTTTTGCTTTCGGCAGCCTCCGGAGCAAAAAAGACAAACGTCCAGCTTTTGCTGCAACAGCAAAGGTGCCAGCGGGGAAAAGTAATGCTGGTTCTCACTGCCTCCTGGAACCCTTTCAAATGCCACAGACAATTTGGCCCTCTCTGCTTTCCTGCGGACTCCATCCTCAAAAGCACCTGTTTTCGCTTTCGGCAGCCTCCGGAGCAAAAAAGACAAACGTCCAGCTTTTGCTGCCACAGCAAAGGTGCCAGCGGGGAAAAGTAATGCTGGTTCTCACTGCCTCCTGGAACCCTTTCAAATGCCACAGACAATTTGGCCCTCTCTGCTTTCCTGCGGACTCCATCCTCAAAAGCACCTATTTTTGCTTTCGGCGCCCTCCGGAGCAAAAAAGACAAACGTCCAGCTTTTGCTGCCACAGCAAAGGTGCCAGCGGGGAAAAGTAATGCTGGTTCTCACTGCCTCCTGGAACCTCTTCAAATGCCCCAGACAATTTGGCCCTCTCTGCTTTCCTGCGGACTCCATACTCAAAAGCACCTGTTTTCGCTTTTGGCAACCTCCGGAGCAAAAAGACAAGCGTCCAGCTTTTGCTGCCACAGCAAAGGTGCCAGCGGGGAAAAGTAATGCTGGTTCTCACTGCCTCCTGGAACCCTTTCAAATGCCCCAGACAATTTGGCCCTCTCTGCTTTCCTGCGGACTCCATCCTCAAAAGCACCTGTTTTCGCTTTCGGCAGCCTCCGGAGCAAAAAAGACAAACGTCCAGCTTTTGCTGCCACAACAAAGGTGCCAGCGGGGAAAAGTAATGCTGGTTCTCACTGCCTCCTGGAACCCTTTCAAATGCCCCAGACAATTTGGCCCTCTCTGCTTTCCTGCGGACTCCATCCTCAAAAGCACCTGTTTTCGCTTTCGGCAACCTCCGGAGCAAAAAAGACAAACGTCCAGCTTTTGCTGCCACAGCAAAGGTGCCAGCGGGGAAAAGTAATGCTGGTTCTCACTGCCTCCTGGAACCCTTTCAAATGCCACAGACAATTTGGCCCTCTCTGCTTTCCTGCGGACTCCATCCTCAAAAGCACCTGTTTTCGCTTTCGGCATTCTCCGGAGCAAAAAAGACAAACGTCCAGCTTTTGCTGCCACAGCAAAGGTGCCAGCGGGGAAAAGTAATGCTGGTTCTCACGGCCTCCTGGAACCTCTTCAAATGCCCCAGACAATTTGGCCCTCTCTGCTTTCCTGCGGACTCCATCCTCAAAAGCACCTGTTTTCGCTTTCGGCAACCTCCGGAGCAAAAAAGACAAACGTCCAGCTTTTGCTGCCACAGCAAAGGTGCCAGCGGGGAAAAGTAATGCTGGTTCTCACTGCCTCCTGGAACCCTTTCAAATGCCACAGACAATTTGGCCCTCTCTGCTTTCCTGCGGACTCCATCCTCAAAAGCACCTGTTTTCGCTTTCGGCGCCCTCCGGAGCAAAAAAGACAAACGTCCAGCTTTTGCTGCCACAGCAAAGGTGCCAGCGGGGAAAAGTAATGCTGGTTCTCACTGCCTCCTGGAACCTCTTCAAATGCCCCAGACAATTTGGCCCTCTCTGCTTTCCTGCGGACTCCATCCTCAAAAGCACCTGTTTTCGCTTTTGGCAACCTCCGGAGCAAAAAGACAAACGTCCAGCTTTTGCTGCCACAGCAAAGGTGCCAGCGGGGAAAAGTAATGCTGGTTCTCACTGCCTCCTGGAACCCTTTCAAATGCCACAGACAATTTGGCCCTCTCTGCTTTCCTGTGGACTCCATCCTCAAAAGCACCTGTTTTGGCTTTCGGCAGCCTCCGGAGCAAAAAAGACAAACGTCCAGCTTTTGCTGCCACAGCAAAGGTGCCAGCGGGGAAAAGTAATGCTGGTTCTCACTGCCTCCTGGAACCCTTTCAAATGCCACAGACAATTTGGCCCTCTCTGCTTTCCTGCGGACTCCATCCTCAAAAGCACCTGTTTTTGCTTTCGGCAGCCTCCGGAGCAAAAAAGACAAACGTCCAGCTTTTGCTGCCACAGCAAAGGTGCCAGCGGGGAAAAGTAATGCTGGTTCTCACTGCCTCCTGGAACCTCTTCAAATGCCCCAGACAATTTGGCCCTCTCTGCTTTCCTGCGGACTCCATCCTCAAAAGCACCTGTTTTCGCTTTCGGCAACCTCCGGAGCAAAAAAGACAAACGTCCAGCTTTTGCTGCCACAGCAAAGGTGCCAGCGGGGAAAAGTAATGCTGGTTCTCACTGCCTCCTGGAACCCTTTCAAATGCCACAGACAATTTGGCCCTCTCTGCTTTCCTGCGGACTCCATCCTCAAAAGCACCTATTTTTGCTTTCGGCGCCCTCCGGAGCAAAAAAGACAAACGTCCAGCTTTTGCTGCCACAGCAAAGGTGCCAGCGGGGAAAAGTAATGCTGGTTCTCACTGCCTCCTGGAACCTCTTCAAATGCCCCAGACAATTTGGCCCTCTCTGCTTTCCTGCGGACTCCATCCTCAAAAGCACCTGTTTTCGCTTTTGGCAACCTCCGGAGCAAAAAGACAAACGTCCAGCTTTTGCTGCCACAGCAAAGGTGCCAGCGGGGAAAAGTAATGCTGGTTCTCACTGCCTCCTGGAACCCTTTCAAATGCCCCAGACAATTTGGCCCTCTCTGCTTTCCTGTGGACTCCATCCTCAAAAGCACCTGTTTTTGCTTTCGGCAGCCTCCGGAGCAAAAAAGACAAACGTCCAGCTTTTGCTGCAACAGCAAAGGTGCCAGCGGGGAAAAGTAATGCTGGTTCTCACTGCCTCCTGGAACCCTTTCAAATGCCACAGACAATTTGGCCCTCTCTGCTTTCCTGCGGACTCCATCCTCAAAAGCACCTGTTTTCGCTTTCGGCAGCCTCCGGAGCAAAAAAGACAAACGTCCAGCTTTTGCTGCCACAGCAAAGGTGCCAGCGGGGAAAAGTAATGCTGGTTCTCACTGCCTCCTGGAACCCTTTCAAATGCCACAGACAATTTGGCCCTCTCTGCTTTCCTGCGGACTCCATCCTCAAAAGCACCTATTTTTGCTTTCGGCGCCCTCCGGAGCAAAAAAGACAAACGTCCAGCTTTTGCTGCCACAGCAAAGGTGCCAGCGGGGAAAAGTAATGCTGGTTCTCACTGCCTCCTGGAACCTCTTCAAATGCCCCAGACAATTTGGCCCTCTCTGCTTTCCTGCGGACTCCATACTCAAAAGCACCTGTTTTCGCTTTTGGCAACCTCCGGAGCAAAAAGACAAGCGTCCAGCTTTTGCTGCCACAGCAAAGGTGCCAGCGGGGAAAAGTAATGCTGGTTCTCACTGCCTCCTGGAACCCTTTCAAATGCCCCAGACAATTTGGCCCTCTCTGCTTTCCTGCGGACTCCATCCTCAAAAGCACCTGTTTTCGCTTTCGGCAGCCTCCGGAGCAAAAAAGACAAACGTCCAGCTTTTGCTGCCACAACAAAGGTGCCAGCGGGGAAAAGTAATGCTGGTTCTCACTGCCTCCTGGAACCCTTTCAAATGCCCCAGACAATTTGGCCCTCTCTGCTTTCCTGCGGACTCCATCCTCAAAAGCACCTGTTTTCGCTTTCGGCAACCTCCGGAGCAAAAAAGACAAACGTCCAGCTTTTGCTGCCACAGCAAAGGTGCCAGCGGGGAAAAGTAATGCTGGTTCTCACTGCCTCCTGGAACCCTTTCAAATGCCACAGACAATTTGGCCCTCTCTGCTTTCCTGCGGACTCCATCCTCAAAAGCACCTGTTTTCGCTTTCGGCATTCTCCGGAGCAAAAAAGACAAACGTCCAGCTTTTGCTGCCACAGCAAAGGTGCCAGCGGGGAAAAGTAATGCTGGTTCTCACGGCCTCCTGGAACCTCTTCAAATGCCCCAGACAATTTGGCCCTCTCTGCTTTCCTGCGGACTCCATCCTCAAAAGCACCTGTTTTTGCTTTCGGCAACCTCCGGAGCAAAAAAGACAAACGTCCAGCTTTTGCTGCCACAGCAAAGGTGCCAGCGGGGAAAAGTAATGCTGGTTCTCACTGCCTCCTGGAACCCTTTCAAATGCCACAGACAATTTGGCCCTCTCTGCTTTCCTGCGGACTCCATCCTCAAAAGCACCTATTTTTGCTTTCGGCGCCCTCCGGAGCAAAAAAGACAAACGTCCAGCTTTTGCTGCCACAGCAAAGGTGCCAGCGGGGAAAAGTAATGCTGGTTCTCACTGCCTCCTGGAACCTCTTCAAATGCCCCAGACAATTTGGCCCTCTCTGCTTTCCTGCGGACTCCATCCTCAAAAGCACCTGTTTTCGCTTTTGGCAACCTCCGGAGCAAAAAGACAAACGTCCAGCTTTTGCTGCCACAGCAAAGGTGCCAGCGGGGAAAAGTAATGCTGGTTCTCACTGCCTCCTGGAACCCTTTCAAATGCCCCAGACAATTTGGCCCTCTCTGCTTTCCTGTGGACTCCATCCTCAAAAGCACCTGTTTTTGCTTTCGGCAGCCTCCGGAGCAAAAAAGACAAACGTCCAGCTTTTGCTGCCACAGCAAAGGTGCCAGCGGGGAAAAGTAATGCTGGTTCTCACTGCCTCCTGGAACCCTTTCAAATGCCACAGACAATTTGGCCCTCTCTGCTTTCCTGCGGACTCCATCCTCAAAAGCACCTGTTTTCGCTTTCGGCATTCTCCGGAGCAAAAAAGACAAACGTCCAGCTTTTGCTGCCACAGCAAAGGTGCCAGCGGGGAAAAGTAATGCTGGTTCTCACTGCCTCCTGGAACCTCTTCAAATGCCCCAGACAATTTGGCCCTCTCTGCTTTCCTGCGGACTCCATCCTCAAAAACACCTGTTTTCGCTTTCGGCAACCTCCGGAGCAAAAAAGACAAACGTCCAGCTTTTGCTGCCACAGCAAAGGTGCCAGCGGGGAAAAGTAATGCTGGTTCTCACTGCCTCCTGGAACCCTTTCAAATGCCACAGACAATTTGGCCCTCTCTGCTTTCCTGCGGACTCCATCCTCAAAAGCACCTATTTTTGCTTTCGGCGCCCTCCGGAGCAAAAAAGACAAACGTCCAGCTTTTGCTGCCACAGCAAAGGTGCCAGCGGGGAAAAGTAATGCTGGTTCTCACTGCCTCCTGGAACCTCTTAAAATGCCCCAGACAATTTGGCCCTCTCTGCTTTCCTGCGGACTCCATCCTCAAAAGCACCTGTTTTCGCTTTTGGCAACCTCCGGAGCAAAAAGACAAACGTCCAGCTTTTGCTGCCACAGCAAAGGTGCCAGCGGGGAAAAGTAATGCTGGTTCTCACTGCCTCCTGGAACCCTTTCAAATGCCCCAGACAATTTGGCCCTCTCTGCTTTCCTGTGGACTCCATCCTCAAAAGCACCTGTTTTTGCTTTCGGCAGCCTCCGGAGCAAAAAAGACAAACGTCCAGCTTTTGCTGCCACAGCAAAGGTGCCAGCGGGGAAAAGTAATGCTGGTTCTCACTGCCTCCTGGAACCCTTTCAAATGCCACAGACAATTTGGCCCTCTCTGCTTTCCTGCGGACTCCATCCTCAAAAGCACCTGTTTTCGCTTTCGGCAGCCTCCGGAGCAAAAAAGACAAACGTCCAGGTTTTGCTGCCACAGCAAAGGTGCCAGCGGGGAAAAGTAATGCTGGTTCTCACTGCCTCCTGGAACCCTTTCAAATGCCACAGACAATTTGGCCCTCTCTGCTTTCCTGCGGACTCCATCCTCAAAAGCACCTATTTTTGCTTTCGGCGCCCTCCGGAGCAAAAAAGACAAACGTCCAGCTTTTGCTGCCACAGCAAAGGTGCCAGCGGGGAAAAGTAATGCTGGTTCTCACTGCCTCCTGGAACCTCTTCAAATGCCCCAGACAATTTGGCCCTCTCTGCTTTCCTGCGGACTCCATACTCAAAAGCACCTGTTTTCGCTTTTGGCAACCTCCGGAGCAAAAAGACAAACGTCCAGCTTTTGCTGCCACAGCAAAGGTGCCAGCGGGGAAAAGTAATGCTGGTTCTCACTGCCTCCTGGAACCCTTTCAAATGCCACAGACAATTTGGCCCTCTCTGCTTTCCTGCGGACTCCATCCTCAAAAGCACCTGTTTTCGCTTTCGGCAGCCTCCGGAGCAAAAAAGACAAACGTCCAGCTTTTGCTGCCACAGCAAAGGTGCCAGCGGGGAAAAGTAATGCTGGTTCTCACTGCCTCCTGGAACCCTTTCAAATGCCACAGACAATTTGGCCCTCTCTGCTTTCCTGCGGACTCCATCCTCAAAAGCACCTGTTTTCGCTTTCGGCAGCCTCCGGAGCAAAAAAGACAAACGTCCAGCTTTTGCTGCCACAGCAAAGGTGCCAGCGGGGAAAAGTAATGCTGGTTCTCACTGCCTCCTGGAACCCTTTCAAATGCCACAGACAATTTGGCCCTCTCTGCTTTCCTGCGGACTCCATCCTCAAAAGCACCTGTTTTCGCTTTCGGCAGCCTCCGGAGCAAAAAAGACAAACGTCCAGCTTTTGCTGCCACAGCAAAGGTGCCAGCGGGGAAAAGTAATGCTGGTTCTCACTGCCTCCTGGAACCTCTTCAAATGCCCCAGACAATTTGGCCCTCTCTGCTTTCCTGCGGACTCCATCCTCAAAAGCACCTGTTTTCGCTTTTGGCAACCTCCGGAGCAAAAAAGACAAACGTCCAGCTTTTGCTGCCACAGCAAAAGTGCCAGCGGGGAAAAGTAATGCTGGTTCTCACTGCCTCCTGGAACCCTTTCAAATGCCACAGACAATTTGGCCCTCTCTGCTTTCCTGCGGACTCCATCCTCAAAAGCACCTGTTTTCGCTTTCGGCAGCCTCTGGAGCAAAAAAGACAAACGTCCAGCTTTTGCTGCCACAGCAAAGGTGCCAGCGGGGAAAAGTAAAGCTGGTTCTCACTGCCTCCTGGAGCCCTTTCAAATGCCCCTGACAATTTGGCCCTCTCTGCTTTCCTGCGGACTCCATCCTCAAAAGCACCTGTTTTCGCTTTCGGCAGCCTCCGGAGCAAAAAAGACAAACGTCCAGCTTTTGCTGCCACAGCAAAGGTGCCAGCGGGGAAAAGTAATGCTGGTTCTCACTGCCTCCTGGAACCCTTTCAAATGCCACAGACAATTTGGCCCTCTCTGCTTTCCTGCGGACTCCATCCTCAAAAGCACCTGTTTTCGCTTTCGGCAGCCTCCGGAGCAAAAAAGACAAACGTCCAGCTTTTGCTGCCACAGCAAAGGTGCCAGCGGGGAAAAGTGATGCTGGTTCTCACTGCCTCCTGGAACCCTTTCAAATGCCCCAGATAATTTGGCCCTCTCTGCTTTCCTGCGGACTCCATCCTCAAAAGCACCTGTTTTCGCTTTCGGCAGCCTCCGGAGCAAAAAAGACAAACGTCCAGCTTTTGCTGCCACAACAAAGCTGCCAGCGGGGAAAAGTAATGCTGGTTCTCACTGCCTCCTGGAACCCTTTCAAATGCCACAGACAATTTGGCCCTCTCTGCTTTCCTGCGGACTCCATCCTCAAAAGCACCTGTTTTCGCTTTTGGCAACCTCCGGAGCAAAAAGACAAACGTCCAGCTTTTGCTGCCACAGCAAAGGTGCCAGCGGGGAAAAGTAATGCTGGTTCTCACTGCCTCCTGGAACCCTTTCAAATGCCACAGACAATTTGGCCCTCTCTGCTTTCCTGCGGACTCCATCCTCAAAAGCACCTGTTTTCGCTTTCGGCAGCCTCCGGAGCAAAAAAGACAAACGTCCAGCTTTTGCTGCCACAGCAAAGGTGCCAGCGGGGAAAAGTAATGCTGGTTCTCACTGCCTCCTGGAACCCTTTCAAATGCCACAGACAATTTGGCCCTCTCTGCTTTCCTGCGGACTCTATCCCCAAATCGCCTTTTTTCACTTTCGGCGCCCTCCGGTGGTAAAAAGACAAACGTCCAGCTTTTGCTGCCACTGCAAAGGTGCCAGCGGGGAAAAGTAATGCTGGTTCTCACTGCCTCCTGGAACTCTTTCAAATGCCACAGACAATTTGGCCCTCTCTGCTTTCCTGCGGACTCCATCCTCAAAAGCACCTATTTTCGCTTTCGGCAGCCTCCGGAGCATAAAAGACAAACGTCCAGCTTTTGCTGCCACAGCAAAGGTGCCAGCGGGGAAAAGTAATGCTGGTTCTCACTGCCTCCTGGAACCCTTTCAAATGCCACAGACAATTTGGCCCTCTCTGCTTTCCTGCGGACTCCATCCTCAAAAGCACCTGTTTTCACTTTCGGCGCCCTCCGGTGGTAAAAAGACAAACGTCCAGCTTTTGCTGCCACAGCAAAGGTGCCAGCGGGGAAAAGTAATGCTGGTTCTCACTGCCTCCTGGAACCCTTTCAAATGCCACAGACAATTTGGCCCTCTCTGCTTTCCTGCGGACTCCATCCTCAAAAGCACCTATTTTTGCTTTCGGCGCCCTCCGGAGCAAAAAAGACAAACGTCCAGCTTTTGCTGCCACAGCAAAGGTGCCAGCGGGGAAAAGTAATGCTGGTTCTCACTGCCTCCTGGAACCTCTTCAAATGCCCCAGACAATTTGGCCCTCTCTGCTTTCCTGCGGACTCCATCCTCAAAAGCACCTGTTTTCGCTTTTGGCAACCTCCGGAGCAAAAAGACAAACGTCCAGCTTTTGCTGCCACAGCAAAGGTGCCAGCGGGGAAAAGTAATGCTGGTTCTCACTGCCTCCTGGAACCCTTTCAAATACCACAGACAATTTGGCCCTCTCTGCTTTCCTGCGGACTCCATCCTCAAAAGCACCTGTTTTTGCTTTCGGCAGCCTCCGGAGCAAAAAAGACAAACGTCCAGCTTTTGCTGCCACAGCAAAGGTGCCAGCGGGGAAAAGTAATGCTGGTTCTCACTGCCTCCTGGAACCCTTTCAAATGCCCCAGACAATTAAGCCCTCTCTGCTTTCCTGCGGACTCTATCCTCAAAAGCGCCTTTTTTCACTTTCGGCGCACTCGGTGGTAAAAAGACAAACGTCCAGCTTTTGCTGCCACAGCAAAGGTGCCAGCGGGGAAAAGTAATGCTGGTTCTCACTGCCTCCTGGAACCTCTTCAAATGCCCCAGACAATTTGGCCCTCTCTGCTTTCCTGCGGACTCCATCCTCAAAAGCACCTGTTTTCGCTTTCGGCAGCCTCCGGAGCAAAAAAGACAAACGTCCAGCTTTTGCTGCCACAGCAAAGGTGCCAGCGGGGAAAAGTAATGCTGGTTCTCACTGCCTCCTGGAACCTGTTCAAATGCCCCAGACAAATTTGGCCCTCTCTGCTTTCCTGCGGACTCCATCCTCAAAAGCACCTGTTTTCGCTTTCGGCAGCCTCCGGAGCAAAAAAGACAAACGTCCAGCTTTTGCTGCCACAGCAAAGGTGCCAGCGGGGAAAAGTAATGCTGGTTCTCACTGCCTCCTGGAACCCTTTCAAATGCCACAGACAATTTGGCCCTCTCTGCTTTCCTGCGGACTCCATCCTCAAAAGCACCTGTTTTCGCTTTCGGCAGCCTCCGGAGCAAAAAAGACAAACGTCCAGCTTTTGCTGCCACAGCAAAGGTGCCAGCGGGGAAAAGTAATGCTGGTTCTCACTGCCTCCTGGAACCCTTTCAAATGCCCCAGACAATTTGGCCCTCTCTGCTTTCCTGCGGACTCCATCCTCAAAAGCACCTGTTTTCGCTTTCGGCAGCCTCCGGAGCAAAAAAGACAAACGTCCAGCTTTTGCTGCCACAACAAAGGTGCCAGCGGGGAAAAGTAATGCTGGTTCTCACTGCCTCCTGGAACCCTTTCAAATGCCCCAGACAATTTGGCCCTCTCTGCTTTCCTGCGGACTCCATCCTCAAAAGCACCTGTTTTCGCTTTCGGCAACCTCCGGAGCAAAAAAGACAAACGTCCAGCTTTTGCTGCCACAGCAAAGGTGCCAGCGGGGAAAAGTAATGCTGGTTCTCACTGCCTCCTGGAACCCTTTCAAATGCCCCAGACAATTTGGCCCTCTCTGCTTTCCTGCGGACTCCATCCTCAAAAGCACCTGTTTTCGCTTTCGGCATTCTCCGGAGCAAAAAAGACAAACGTCCAGCTTTTGCTGCCACAGCAAAGGTGCCAGCGGGGAAAAGTAATGCTGGTTCTCACTGCCTCCTGGAACCTCTTCAAATGCCCCAGACAATTTGGCCCTCTCTGCTTTCCTGCGGACTCCATCCTCAAAAGCACCTGTTTTCGCTTTCGGCAGCCTCCGGAGCAAAAAAGACAAACGTCCAGCTTTTGCTGCCACAGCAAAGGTGCCAGCGGGGAAAAGTAATGCTGGTTCTCACTGCCTCCTGGAACCCTTTCAAATGCCACAGACAATTTGGCCCTCTCTGCTTTCCTGCGGACTCCATCCTCAAAAGCACCTGTTTTCGCTTTTGGCAACCTCCGGAGCAAAAAGACAAACGTCCAGCTTTTGCTGCCACAGCAAAGGTGCCAGCGGGGAAAAGTAATGCTGGTTCTCACTGCCTCCTGGAACCCTTTCAAATGCCCCAGACAATTTGGCCCTCTCTGCTTTCCTGCGGACTCCATCCTCAAAAGCACCTGTTTTTGCTTTCGGCAGCCTCCGGAGCAAAAAAGACAAACGTCCAGCTTTTGCTGCCACAGCAAAGGTGCCAGCGGGGAAAAGTAATGCTGGTTCTCACTGCCTCCTGGAACCCTTTCAAATGCCCCAGACAATTTGGCCCTCTCTGCTTTCCTGCGGACTCCATCCTCAAAAGCACCTGTTTTCGCTTTCGGCAGCCTCCGGAGCAAAAAAGACAAACGTCCAGCTTTTGCTGCCACAGCAAAGGTGCCAGCGGGGAAAAGTAATGCTGGTTCTCACTGCCTCCTGGAACCCTTTCAAATGCCACAGACAATTTGGCCCTCTCTGCTTTCCTGCGGACTCCATCCTCAAAAGCACCTGTTTTCGCTTTCGGCAGCCTCCGGAGCAAAAAAGACAAACGTCCAGCTTTTGCTGCCACAGCAAAGGTGCCAGCGGGGAAAAGTAATGCTGGTTCTCACTGCCTCCTGGAACCCTTTCAAATGCCCCAGACAATTAAGCCCTCTCTGCTTTCCTGCGGACTCTATCCTCAAAAGCGCCTTTTTTCACTTTCGGCGCACTCCGGTGGTAAAAAGACAAACGTCCAGCTTTTGCTGCCACAGCAAAGGTGCCAGCGGGGAAAAGTGATGCTGGTTCTCACTGCCTCCTGGAACTCTTTCAAATGCCACAGACAATTTGGCCCTCTCTGCTTTCCTGCGGACTCCATCCTCAAAAGCACCTGTTTTCGCTTTCGGCAGCCTCCGGAGCAAAAAAGACAAACGTCCAGCCTTTGCTGCCACAACAAAGGTGCCAGCGGGGAAAAGTAATGCTGGTTCTCACTGCCTCCTGGAACCCTTTCAAATGCCCCAGACAATTTGGCCCTCTCTGCTTTCCTGCGGACTCCATCCTCAAAAGCACCTGTTTTCGCTTTTGGCAACCTCCGGAGCAAAAAAGACAAACGTCCAGCTTTTGCTGCCACAGCAAAGGTGCCAGCGGGGAAAAGTAATGCTGGTTCTCACTGCCTCCTGGAACCCTTTCAAATGCCCCAGACAATTTGGCCCTCTCTGCTTTCCTGCGGACTCCATCCTCAAAAGCACCTGTTTTCGCTTTCGGCAGCCTCCGGAGCAAAAAAGACAAACGTCCAGCTTTTGCTGCCACAGCAAAGGTGCCAGCGGGGAAAAGTAATGCTGGTTCTCACTGCCTCCTGGAACCTGTTCAAATGCCCCAGACAATTTGGCCCTCTCTGCTTTCCTGCGGACTCCATCCTCAAAAGCACCTGTTTTCGCTTTCGGCAGCCTCCGGAGCAAAAAAGACAAACGTCCAGCTTTTGCTGCCACAGCAAAGGTGCCAGCGGGGAAAAGTAATGCTGGTTCTCACTGCCTCCTGGAACCCTTTCAAATGCCACAGACAATTTGGCCCTCTCTGCTTTCCTGCGGACTCCATCCTCAAAAGCACCTGTTTTCGCTTTCGGCAGCCTCCGGAGCAAAAAAGACAAACGTCCAGATTTTGCTGCCACAGCAAAGGTGCCAGCGGGGAAAAGTAATGCTGGTTCTCACTGCCTCCTGGAACTCCTTCAAATGCCACAGACAATTTGGCTCTCTCTGCTTTCCTGCGGACTCCATCCTCAAAAGCACCTGTTTTCGCTTTCGGCAGCCTCCGGAGCAAAAAAGACAAACGTCCAGCTTTTGCTGCCACAGCAAACGTGCCAGCGGGGAAAAGTAATGCTGGTTATCACTGCCTCCTGGAACCTCTTCAAATGCCACAGACATTTTGGCCCTCTCTGCTTTCCTGCGGACTCCATCCTCAAAAGCACCTGTTTTCGCTTTCGGCAGCCTCCGGAGCAAAAAAGACAAACGTCCAGCTTTTGCTGCCACAGCAAAGGTGCCAGCGGGGAAAAGTAATGCTGGTTCTCACTGCCTCCTGGAACTCTTTCAAATGCCACAGACAATTTGGCCCTCTCTGCTTTCCTGCGGACTCCATCCTCAAAAGCACCTGTTTTCGCTTTCGGCAGCCTCCGGAGCAAAAAAGACAAACGTCCAGCTTTTGCTGCCACAGCAAAGGTGCCAGCGGGGAAAAGTAATGCTGGTTCTCACTGCCTCCTGGAACCCTTTCAAATGCCACAGACAATTTGGCCCTCTCTGCTTTCCTGCGGACTCCATCCTCAAAAGCACCTGTTTTCGCTTTCGGCAGCCTCCGGAGCAAAAAAGACAAACGTCCAGCTTTTGCTGCCACAGCAAAGGTGCCAGCGGGGAAAAGTAATGCTGGTTCTCACTGCCTCCTGGAACCCTTTCAAATGCCCCAGACAATTTGGCCCTCTCTGCTTTCCTGCGGACTCCATCCTCAAAAGCACCTGTTTTCGCTTTCGGCAGCGTCCGGAGCAAAAAAGACAAACGTCCAGCTTTTGCTGCCACAGCAAAGGTGCCAGCGGGGAAAAGTAATGCTGGTTCTCACTGCCTCCTGGAACCCTTTCAAATGCCACAGACAATTTGGCCCTCTCTGCTTTCCTGCGGACTCCATCCTCAAAAGCACCTGTTTTCGCTTTCGGCATTCTCCGGAGCAAAAAAGACAAACGTCCAGCTTTTGCTGCCACAGCAAAGGTGCCAGCGGGGAAAAGTAATGCTGGTTCTCACTGCCTCCTGGAACCTCTTCAAATGCCCCAGACAATTTGGCCCTCTCTGCTTTCCTGCGGACTCCATCCTCAAAAGCACCTGTTTTCGCTTTTGGCAACCTCCGGAGCAAAAAGACAAACGTCCAGCTTTTGCTGCCACAGCAAAGGTGCCAGCGGGGAAAAGTAATGCTGGTTCTCACTGCCTCCTGGAACCCTTTCAAATGCCACAGACAATTTGGCCCTCTCTGCTTTCCTGCGGACTCCATCCTCAAAAGCACCTGTTTTCGCTTTCGGCAGCCTCCGGAGCAAAAAAGACAAACGTCCAGCTTTTGCTGCCACAGCAAAGGTGCCAGCGGGGAAAAGTAATGCTGGTTCTCACTGCCTCCTGGAACCCTTTCAAATGCCCCAGACAATTAAGCCCTCTCTGCTTTCCTGCGGACTCTATCCTCAAAAGCGCCTTTTTTCACTTTCGGCGCCCTCCGGTGGTAAAAAGACAAACGTCCAGCTTTTGCTGCCACAGCAAAGGTGCCAGCGGGGAAAAGTAATGCTGGTTCTCACTGCCTCCTGGAACCCTTTCAAATGCCCCAGACAATTTGGCCCTCTCTGCTTTCCTGCGGACTCCATCCTCAAAAGCACCTGTTTTCGCTTTCGGCAGCCTCCGGAGCAAAAAAGACAAACGTCCAGCTTTTGCTGCCACAACAAAGGTGCCAGCGGGGAAAAGTAATGCTGGTTCTCACTGCCTCCTGGAACCCTTTCAAATGCCCCAGACAATTTGGCCCTCTCTGCTTTCCTGCGGACTCCATCCTCAAAAGCACCTGTTTTCGCTTTCGGCAACCTCCGGAGCAAAAAAGACAAACGTCCAGCTTTTGCTGCCACAGCAAAGGTGCCAGCGGGGAAAAGTAATGCTGGTTCTCACTGCCTCCTGGAACCCTTTCAAATGCCCCAGACAATTTGGCCCTCTCTGCTTTCCTGCGGACTCCATCCTCAAAAGCACCTGTTTTCGCTTTCGGCATTCTCCGGAGCAAAAAAGACAAACGTCCAGCTTTTGCTGCCACAGCAAAGGTGCCAGCGGGGAAAAGTAATGCTGGTTCTCACTGCCTCCTGGAACCTCTTCAAATGCCCCAGACAATTTGGCCCTCTCTGCTTTCCTGCGGACTCCATCCTCAAAAGCACCTGTTTTCGCTTTCGGCAACCTCCGGAGCAAAAAAGACAAACGTCCAGCTTTTGCTGCCACAGCAAAGGTGCCAGCGGGGAAAAGTAATGCTGGTTCTCACTGCCTCCTGGAACCCTTTCAAATGCCACAGACAATTTGGCCCTCTCTGCTTTCCTGCGGACTCCATCCTCAAAAGCACCTATTTTTGCTTTCGGCGCCCTCCGGAGCAAAAAAGACAAACGTCCAGCTTTTGCTGCCACAGCAAAGGTGCCAGCGGGGAAAAGTAATGCTGGTTCTCACTGCCTCCTGGAACCTCTTCAAATGCCCCAGACAATTTGGCCCTCTCTGCTTTCCTGCGGACTCCATCCTCAAAAGCACCTGTTTTCGCTTTTGGCAACCTCCGGAGCAAAAAGACAAACGTCCAGCTTTTGCTGCCACAGCAAAGGTGCCAGCGGGGAAAAGTAATGCTGGTTCTCACTGCCTCCTGGAACCCTTTCAAATGCCCCAGACAATTTGGCCCTCTCTGCTTTCCTGCGGACTCCATCCTCAAAAGCACCTGTTTTTGCTTTCGGCAGCCTCCGGAGCAAAAAAGACAAACGTCCAGCTTTTGCTGCCACAGCAAAGGTGCCAGCGGGGAAAAGTAATGCTGGTTCTCACTGCCTCCTGGAACCCTTTCAAATGCCACAGACAATTTGGCCCTCTCTGCTTTCCTGCGGACTCCATCCTCAAAAGCACCTGTTTTCGCTTTCGGCAGCCTCCGGAGCAAAAAAGACAAACGTCCAGCTTTTGCTGCCACAGCAAAGGTGCCAGCGGGGAAAAGTAATGCTGGTTCTCACTGCCTCCTGGAACCCTTTCAAATGCCACAGACAATTTGGCCCTCTCTGCTTTCCTGCGGACTCCATCCTCAAAAGCACCTATTTTTGCTTTCGGCGCCCTCCGGAGCAAAAAAGACAAACGTCCAGCTTTTGCTGCCACAGCAAAGGTGCCAGCGGGGAAAAGTAATGCTGGTTCTCACTGCCTCCTGGAACCTCTTCAAATGCCCCAGACAATTTGGCCCTCTCTGCTTTCCTGCGGACTCCATCCTCAAAAGCACCTGTTTTCGCTTTTGGCAACCTCCGGAGCAAAAAGACAAACGTCCAGCTTTTGCTGCCACAGCAAAGGTGCCAGCGGGGAAAAGTAATGCTGGTTCTCACTGCCTCCTGGAACCCTTTCAAATGCCGCAGACAATTTGGCCCTCTCTGCTTTCCTGCGGACTCCATCCTCAAAAGCACCTGTTTTCGCTTTCGGCAGCCTCCGGAGCAAAAAAGACAAACGTCCAGCTTTTGCTGCCACAGCAAAGGTGCCAGCGGGGAGAAGTAATGCTGGTTCTCACTGCCTCCTGGAACCCTTTCAAATGCCCCAGACAATTAAGCCCTCTCTGCTTTCCTGCGGACTCTATCCTCAAAAGCGCCTTTTTTCACTTTCGGCGCACTCCGGTGGTAAAAAGACAAACGTCCAGCTTTTGCTGCCACAGCAAAGGTGCCAGCGGGGAAAAGTGATGCTGGTTCTCACTGCCTCCTGGAACTCTTTCAAATGCCACAGACAATTTGGCCCTCTCTGCTTTCCTGCGGACTCCATCCTCAAAAGCACCTGTTTTCGCTTTCGGCAGCCTCCGGAGCAAAAAAGACAAACGTCCAGCCTTTGCTGCCACAACAAAGGTGCCAGCGGGGAAAAGTAATGCTGGTTCTCACTGCCTCCTGGAACCCTTTCAAATGCCCCAGACAATTTGGCCCTCTCTGCTTTCCTGCGGACTCCATCCTCAAAAGCACCTGTTTTCGCTTTTGGCAACCTCCGGAGCAAAAAAGACAAACGTCCAGCTTTTGCTGCCACAGCAAAGGTGCCAGCGGGGAAAAGTAATGCTGGTTCTCACTGCCTCCTGGAACCCTTTCAAATGCCCCAGACAATTTGGCCCTCTCTGCTTTCCTGCGGACTCCATCCTCAAAAGCACCTGTTTTCGCTTTCGGCAGCCTCCGGAGCAAAAAAGACAAACGTCCAGCTTTTGCTGCCACAGCAAAGGTGCCAGCGGGGAAAAGTAATGCTGGTTCTCACTGCCTCCTGGAACCTGTTCAAATGCCCCAGACAATTTGGCCCTCTCTGCTTTCCTGCGGACTCCATCCTCAAAAGCACCTGTTTTCGCTTTCGGCAGCCTCCGGAGCAAAAAAGACAAACGTCCAGCTTTTGCTGCCACAGCAAAGGTGCCAGCGGGGAAAAGTAATGCTGGTTCTCACTGCCTCCTGGAACCCTTTCAAATGCCACAGACAATTTGGCCCTCTCTGCTTTCCTGCGGACTCCATCCTCAAAAGCACCTGTTTTCGCTTTCGGCAGCCTCCGGAGCAAAAAAGACAAACGTCCAGATTTTGCTGCCACAGCAAAGGTGCCAGCGGGGAAAAGTAATGCTGGTTCTCACTGCCTCCTGGAACTCCTTCAAATGCCCCAGACAATTTGGCTCTCTCTGCTTTCCTGCGGACTCCATCCTCAAAAGCACCTGTTTTCGCTTTCGGCAGCCTCCGGAGCAAAAAAGACAAACGTCCAGCTTTTGCTGCCACAGCAAACGTGCCAGCGGGGAAAAGTAATGCTGGTTATCACTGCCTCCTGGAACCTCTTCAAATGCCACAGACATTTTGGCCCTCTCTGCTTTCCTGCGGACTCCATCCTCAAAAGCACCTGTTTTCGCTTTCGGCAGCCTCCGGAGCAAAAAAGACAAACGTCCAGCTTTTGCTGCCACAGCAAAGGTGCCAGCGGGGAAAAGTAATGCTGGTTCTCACTGCCTCCTGGAACTCTTTCAAATGCCACAGACAATTTGGCCCTCTCTGCTTTCCTGCGGACTCCATCCTCAAAAGCACCTGTTTTCGCTTTCGGCAGCCTCCGGAGCAAAAAAGACAAACGTCCAGCTTTTGCTGCCACAGCAAAGGTGCCAGCGGGGAAAAGTAATGCTGGTTCTCACTGCCTCCTGGAACCCTTTCAAATGCCACAGACAATTTGGCCCTCTCTGCTTTCCTGCGGACTCCATCCTCAAAAGCACCTGTTTTCGCTTTCGGCAGCCTCCGGAGCAAAAAAGACAAACGTCCAGCTTTTGCTGCCACAGCAAAGGTGCCAGCGGGGAAAAGTAATGCTGGTTCTCACTGCCTCCTGGAACCCTTTCAAATGCCCCAGACAATTTGGCCCTCTCTGCTTTCCTGCGGACTCCATCCTCAAAAGCACCTGTTTTCGCTTTCGGCAACCTCCGGAGCAAAAAAGACAAACGTCCAGCTTTTGCTGCCACAGCAAAGGTGCCAGCGGGGAAAAGTAATGCTGGTTCTCACTGCCTCCTGGAACCCTTTCAAATGCCACAGACAATTTGGCCCTCTCTGCTTTCCTGCGGACTCCATCCTCAAAAGCACCTGTTTTCGCTTTCGGCAGCCTCCGGAGCAAAAAAGACAAACGTCCAGCTTTTGCTGCCACAGCAAAGGTGCCAGCGGGGAAAAGTAATGCTGGTTCTCACTGCCTCCTGGAACCCTTTCAAATGCCACAGACAATTTGGCCCTCTCTGCTTTCCTGCGGACTCCATCCTCAAAAGCACCTGTTTTCGCTTTCGGCAGCCTCCGGAGCAAAAAAGACAAACGTCCAGCTTTTGCTGCCACAGCAAAGGTGCCAGCGGGGAAAAGTAATGCTGGTTCTCACTGCCTCCTGGAACCCTTTCAAATGCCACAGACAATTTGGCCCTCTCTGCTTTCCTGCGGACTCCATCCTCAAAAGCACCTGTTTTCGCTTTCGGCAGCCTCCGGAGCAAAAAAGACAAACGTCCAGCTTTTGCTGCCACAGCAAAGGTGCCAGCGGGGAAAAGTAATGCTGGTTCTCACTGCCTCCTGGAACCCTTTCAAATGCCACAGACAATTTGGCCCTCTCTGCTTTCCTGCGGACTCCATCCTCAAAAGCACCTATTTTTGCTTTCGGCGCCCTCCGGAGCAAAAAAGACAAACGTCCAGCTTTAGCTGCCACAGCAAAGGTGCCAGCGGGGAAAAGTAATGCTGGTTCTCACTGCCTCCTGGAACCTCTTCAAATGCCCCAGACAATTTGGCCCTCTCTGCTTTCCTGCGGACTCCATCCTCAAAAGCACCTGTTTTCGCTTTTGGCAACCTCCGGAGCAAAAAGACAAACGTCCAGCTTTTGCTGCCACAGCAAAGGTGCCAGCGGGGAAAAGTAATGCTGGTTCTCACTGCCTCCTGGAACCCTTTCAAATGCCGCAGACAATTTGGCCCTCTCTGCTTTCCTGCGGACTCCATCCTCAAAAGCACCTGTTTTCGCTTTCGGCAGCCTCCGGAGCAAAAAAGACAAACGTCCAGCTTTTGCTGCCACAGCAAAGGTGCCAGCGGGGAGAAGTAATGCTGGTTCTCACTGCCTCCTGGAACCCTTTCAAATGCCCCAGACAATTAAGCCCTCTCTGCTTTCCTGCGGACTCTATCCTCAAAAGCGCCTTTTTTCACTTTCGGCGCACTCCGGTGGTAAAAAGACAAACGTCCAGCTTTTGCTGCCACAGCAAAGGTGCCAGCGGGGAAAAGTGATGCTGGTTCTCACTGCCTCCTGGAACTCTTTCAAATGCCACAGACAATTTGGCCCTCTCTGCTTTCCTGCGGACTCCATCCTCAAAAGCACCTGTTTTCGCTTTCGGCAGCCTCCGGAGCAAAAAAGACAAACGTCCAGCCTTTGCTGCCACAACAAAGGTGCCAGCGGGGAAAAGTAATGCTGGTTCTCACTGCCTCCTGGAACCCTTTCAAATGCCCCAGACAATTTGGCCCTCTCTGCTTTCCTGCGGACTCCATCCTCAAAAGCACCTGTTTTCGCTTTTGGCAACCTCCGGAGCAAAAAAGACAAACGTCCAGCTTTTGCTGCCACAGCAAAGGTGCCAGCGGGGAAAAGTAATGCTGGTTCTCACTGCCTCCTGGAACCCTTTCAAATGCCCCAGACAATTTGGCCCTCTCTGCTTTCCTGCGGACTCCATCCTCAAAAGCACCTGTTTTCGCTTTCGGCAGCCTCCGGAGCAAAAAAGACAAACGTCCAGCTTTTGCTGCCACAGCAAAGGTGCCAGCGGGGAAAAGTAATGCTGGTTCTCACTGCCTCCTGGAACCTGTTCAAATGCCCCAGACAATTTGGCCCTCTCTGCTTTCCTGCGGACTCCATCCTCAAAAGCACCTGTTTTCGCTTTCGGCAGCCTCCGGAGCAAAAAAGACAAACGTCCAGCTTTTGCTGCCACAGCAAAGGTGCCAGCGGGGAAAAGTAATGCTGGTTCTCACTGCCTCCTGGAACCCTTTCAAATGCCACAGACAATTTGGCCCTCTCTGCTTTCCTGCGGACTCCATCCTCAAAAGCACCTGTTTTCGCTTTCGGCAGCCTCCGGAGCAAAAAAGACAAACGTCCAGATTTTGCTGCCACAGCAAAGGTGCCAGCGGGGAAAAGTAATGCTGGTTCTCACTGCCTCCTGGAACTCCTTCAAATGCCCCAGACAATTTGGCTCTCTCTGCTTTCCTGCGGACTCCATCCTCAAAAGCACCTGTTTTCGCTTTCGGCAGCCTCCGGAGCAAAAAAGACAAACGTCCAGCTTTTGCTGCCACAGCAAACGTGCCAGCGGGGAAAAGTAATGCTGGTTATCACTGCCTCCTGGAACCTCTTCAAATGCCACAGACATTTTGGCCCTCTCTGCTTTCCTGCGGACTCCATCCTCAAAAGCACCTGTTTTCGCTTTCGGCAGCCTCCGGAGCAAAAAAGACAAACGTCCAGCTTTTGCTGCCACAGCAAAGGTGCCAGCGGGGAAAAGTAATGCTGGTTCTCACTGCCTCCTGGAACTCTTTCAAATGCCACAGACAATTTGGCCCTCTCTGCTTTCCTGCGGACTCCATCCTCAAAAGCACCTGTTTTCGCTTTCGGCAGCCTCCGGAGCAAAAAAGACAAACGTCCAGCTTTTGCTGCCACAGCAAAGGTGCCAGCGGGGAAAAGTAATGCTGGTTCTCACTGCCTCCTGGAACCCTTTCAAATGCCACAGACAATTTGGCCCTCTCTGCTTTCCTGCGGACTCCATCCTCAAAAGCACCTGTTTTCGCTTTCGGCAGCCTCCGGAGCAAAAAAGACAAACGTCCAGCTTTTGCTGCCACAGCAAAGGTGCCAGCGGGGAAAAGTAATGCTGGTTCTCACTGCCTCCTGGAACCCTTTCAAATGCCCCAGACAATTTGGCCCTCTCTGCTTTCCTGCGGACTCCATCCTCAAAAGCACCTGTTTTCGCTTTCGGCAACCTCCGGAGCAAAAAAGACAAACGTCCAGCTTTTGCTGCCACAGCAAAGGTGCCAGCGGGGAAAAGTAATGCTGGTTCTCACTGCCTCCTGGAACCCTTTCAAATGCCACAGACAATTTGGCCCTCTCTGCTTTCCTGCGGACTCCATCCTCAAAAGCACCTGTTTTCGCTTTCGGCAGCCTCCGGAGCAAAAAAGACAAACGTCCAGCTTTTGCTGCCACAGCAAAGGTGCCAGCGGGGAAAAGTAATGCTGGTTCTCACTGCCTCCTGGAACCCTTTCAAATGCCACAGACAATTTGGCCCTCTCTGCTTTCCTGCGGACTCCATCCTCAAAAGCACCTGTTTTCGCTTTCGGCAGCCTCCGGAGCAAAAAAGACAAACGTCCAGCTTTTGCTGCCACAGCAAAGGTGCCAGCGGGGAAAAGTAATGCTGGTTCTCACTGCCTCCTGGAACCCTTTCAAATGCCACAGACAATTTGGCCCTCTCTGCTTTCCTGCGGACTCCATCCTCAAAAGCACCTGTTTTCGCTTTCGGCAGCCTCCGGAGCAAAAAAGACAAACGTCCAGCTTTTGCTGCCACAGCAAAGGTGCCAGCGGGGAAAAGTAATGCTGGTTCTCACTGCCTCCTGGAACCCTTTCAAATGCCCCAGACAATTAAGCCCTCTCTGCTTTCCTGCGGACTCTATCCTCAAAAGCGCCTTTTTTCACTTTCGGCGCACTCCGGTGGTAAAAAGACAAACGTCCAGCTTTTGCTGCCACAGCAAAGGTGCCAGCGGGGAAAAGTGATGCTGGTTCTCACTGCCTCCTGGAACTCTTTCAAATGCCACAGACAATTTGGCCCTCTCTGCTTTCCTGCGGACTCCATCCTCAAAAGCACCTGTTTTCGCTTTCGGCAGCCTCCGGAGCAAAAAAGACAAACGTCCAGCCTTTGCTGCCACAACAAAGGTGCCAGCGGGGAAAAGTAATGCTGGTTCTCACTGCCTCCTGGAACCCTTTCAAATGCCCCAGACAATTTGGCCCTCTCTGCTTTCCTGCGGACTCCATCCTCAAAAGCACCTGTTTTCGCTTTTGGCAACCTCCGGAGCAAAAAAGACAAACGTCCAGCTTTTGCTGCCACAGCAAAGGTGCCAGCGGGGAAAAGTAATGCTGGTTCTCACTGCCTCCTGGAACCCTTTCAAATGCCCCAGACAATTTGGCCCTCTCTGCTTTCCTGCGGACTCCATCCTCAAAAGCACCTGTTTTCGCTTTCGGCAGCCTCCGGAGCAAAAAAGACAAACGTCCAGCTTTTGTTGCCACAGCAAAGGTGCCAGCGGGGAAAAGTAATGCTGGTTCTCACTGCCTCCTGGAACCTGTTCAAATGCCCCAGACAATTTGGCCCTCTCTGCTTTCCTGCGGACTCCATCCTCAAAAGCACCTGTTTTCGCTTTCGGCAGCCTCCGGAGCAAAAAAGACAAACGTCCAGCTTTTGCTGCCACAGCAAAGGTGCCAGCGGGGAAAAGTAATGCTGGTTCTCACTGCCTCCTGGAACCCTTTCAAATGCCACAGACAATTTGGCCCTCTCTGCTTTCCTGCGGACTCCATCCTCAAAAGCACCTGTTTTCGCTTTCGGCAGCCTCCGGAGCAAAAAAGACAAACGTCCAGATTTTGCTGCCACAGCAAAGGTGCCAGCGGGGAAAAGTAATGCTGGTTCTCACTGCCTCCTGGAACTCCTTCAAATGCCCCAGACAATTTGGCTCTCTCTGCTTTCCTGCGGACTCCATCCTCAAAAGCACCTGTTTTCGCTTTCGGCAGCCTCCGGAGCAAAAAAGACAAACGTCCAGCTTTTGCTGCCACAGCAAACGTGCCAGCGGGGAAAAGTAATGCTGGTTATCACTGCCTCCTGGAACCTCTTCAAATGCCACAGACATTTTGGCCCTCTCTGCTTTCCTGCGGACTCCATCCTCAAAAGCACCTGTTTTCGCTTTCGGCAGCCTCCGGAGCAAAAAAGACAAACGTCCAGCTTTTGCTGCCACAGCAAAGGTGCCAGCGGGGAAAAGTAATGCTGGTTCTCACTGCCTCCTGGAACTCTTTCAAATGCCACAGACAATTTGGCCCTCTCTGCTTTCCTGCGGACTCCATCCTCAAAAGCACCTGTTTTCGCTTTCGGCAGCCTCCGGAGCAAAAAAGACAAACGTCCAGCTTTTGCTGCCACAGCAAAGGTGCCAGCGGGGAAAAGTAATGCTGGTTCTCACTGCCTCCTGGAACCCTTTCAAATGCCACAGACAATTTGGCCCTCTCTGCTTTCCTGCGGACTCCATCCTCAAAAGCACCTGTTTTCGCTTTCGGCAGCCTCCGGAGCAAAAAAGACAAACGTCCAGCTTTTGCTGCCACAGCAAAGGTGCCAGCGGGGAAAAGTAATGCTGGTTCTCACTGCCTCCTGGAACCCTTTCAAATGCCACAGACAATTTGGCCCTCTCTGCTTTCCTGCGGACTCCATCCTCAAAAGCACCTGTTTTCGCTTTCGGCAACCTCCGGAGCAAAAAAGACAAACGTCCAGCTTTTGCTGCCACAGCAAAGGTGCCAGCGGGGAAAAGTAATGCTGGTTCTCACTGCCTCCTGGAACCCTTTCAAATGCCACAGACAATTTGGCCCTCTCTGCTTTCCTGCGGACTCCATCCTCAAAAGCACCTGTTTTCGCTTTCGGCATTCTCCGGAGCAAAAAAGACAAACGTCCAGCTTTTGCTGCCACAGCAAAGGTGCCAGCGGGGAAAAGTAATGCTGGTTCTCACTGCCTCCTGGAACCTCTTCAAATGCCCCAGACAATTTGGCCCTCTCTGCTTTCCTGCGGACTCCATCCTCAAAAGCACCTGTTTTCGCTTTTGGCAACCTCCGGAGCAAAAAGACAAACGTCCAGCTTTTGCTGCCACAGCAAAGGTGCCAGCGGGGAAAAGTAATGCTGGTTCTCACTGCCTCCTTGAACCCTTTCAAATGCCACAGACAATTTGGCCCTCTCTGCTTTCCTGCGGACTCCATCCTCAAAAGCACCTGTTTTCGCTTTCGGCAGCCTCCGGAGCAAAAAAGACAAACGTCCAGCTTTTGCTGCCACAGCAAAGGTGCCAGCGGGGAAAAGTAATGCTGGTTCTCACTGCCTCCTGGAACCCTTTCAAATGCCCCAGACAATTAAGCCCTCTCTGCTTTCCTGCGGACTCTATCCTCAAAAGCGCCTTTTTTCACTTTCAGCGCACTCCGGTGGTAAAAAGACAAACGTCCAGCTTTTGTTGCCACAGCAAAGGTGCCAGCGGGGAAAAGTAATGCTGGTTCTCACTGCCTCCTGGAACCTCTTCAAATGCCCCAGACAATTTGGCCCTCTCTGCTTTCCTGCGGACTCCATCCTCAAAAGCACCTGTTTTCGCTTTCGGCAGCCTCCGGAGCAAAAAAGACAAACGTCCAGCTTTTGCTGCCACAGCAAAGGTGCCAGCGGGGAAAAGTAATGCTGGTTCTCACTGCCTCCTGGAACCTGTTCAAATGCCCCAGACAATTTGGCCCTCTCTGCTTTCCTGCGGACTCCATCCTCAAAAGCACCTGTTTTCGCTTTCGGCAGCCTCCGGAGCAAAAAAGACAAACGTCCAGCTTTTGTTGCCACAGCAAAGGTGCCAGCGGGGAAAAGTAATGCTGGTTCTCACTGCCTCCTGGAACCTGTTCAAATGCCCCAGACAATTTGGACCTCTCTGCTTTCCTGCGGACTCCATCCTCAAAAGCACCTGTTTTCGCTTTCGGCAGCCTCCGGAGCAAAAAAGACAAACGTCCAGCTTTTGCTGCCACAGCAAAGGTGCCAGCGGGGAAAAGTAATGCTGGTTCTCACTGCCTCCTGGAACCCTTTCAAATGCCACAGACAATTTGGCCCTCTTTGCTTTCCTGCGGACTCCATCCTCAAAAGCACCTATTTTTGCTTTCGGCGCCCTCCGGAGCAAAAAAGACAAACGTCCAGCTTTTGCTGCCACAGCAAAGGTGCCAGCGGGGAAAAGTAATGCTGGTTCTCACTGCCTCCTGGAACTCCTTCAAATGCCCCAGACAATTTGGCTCTCTCTGCTTTCCTGCGGACTCCATCCTCAAAAGCACCTGTTTTCGCTTTCGGCAGCCTCCGGAGCAAAAAAGACAAACGTCCAGCTTTTGCTGCCACAGCAAACGTGCCAGCGGGGAAAAGTAATGCTGGTTATCACTGCCTCCTGGAACCTCTTCAAATGCCACAGACATTTTGGCCCTCTCTGCTTTCCTGCGGACTCCATCCTCAAAAGCACCTGTTTTCGCTTTCGGCAGCCTCCGGAGCAAAAAAGACAAACGTCCAGCTTTTGCTGCCACAGCAAAGGTGCCAGCGGGGAAAAGTAATGCTGGTTCTCACTGCCTCCTGGAACTCTTTCAAATGCCACAGACAATTTGGCCCTCTCTGCTTTCCTGCGGACTCCATCCTCAAAAGCACCTGTTTTCGCTTTCGGCAGCCTCCGGAGCAAAAAAGACAAACGTCCAGCTTTTGCTGCCACAGCAAAGGTGCCAGCGGGGAAAAGTAATGCTGGTTCTCACTGCCTCCTGGAACCCTTTCAAATGCCACAGACAATTTGGCCCTCTCTGCTTTCCTGCGGACTCCATCCTCAAAAGCACCTGTTTTCGCTTTCGGCAGCCTCCGGAGCAAAAAAGACAAACGTCCAGCTTTTGCTGCCACAGCAAAGGTGCCAGCGGGGAAAAGTAATGCTGGTTCTCACTGCCTCCTGGAACCCTTTCAAATGCCCCAGACAATTTGGCCCTCTCTGCTTTCCTGCGGACTCCATCCTCAAAAGCACCTGTTTTCGCTTTCGGCAACCTCCGGAGCAAAAAAGACAAACGTCCAGCTTTTGCTGCCACAGCAAAGGTGCCAGCGGGGAAAAGTAATGCTGGTTCTCACTGCCTCCTGGAACCCTTTCAAATGCCACAGACAATTTGGCCCTCTCTGCTGTCCTGCGGACTCCATCCTCAAAAGCACCTGTTTTCGCTTTCGGCATTCTCCGGAGCAAAAAAGACAAACGTCCAGCTTTTGCTGCCACAGCAAAGGTGCCAGCGGGGAAAAGTAATGCTGGTTCTCACTGCCTCCTGGAACCTCTTCAAATGCCCCAGACAATTTGGCCCTCTCTGCTTTCCTGCGGACTCCATCCTCAAAAGCACCTGTTTTCGCTTTTGGCAACCTCCGGAGCAAAAAGACAAACGTCCAGCTTTTGCTGCCACAGCAAAGGTGCCAGCGGGGAAAAGTAATGCTGGTTCTCACTGCCTCCTTGAACCCTTTCAAATGCCACAGACAATTTGGCCCTCTCTGCTTTCCTGCGGACTCCATCCTCAAAAGCACCTGTTTTCGCTTTCGGCAGCCTCCGGAGCAAAAAAGACAAACGTCCAGCTTTTGCTGCCACAGCAAAGGTGCCAGCGGGGAAAAGTAATGCTGGTTCTCACTGCCTCCTGGAACCCTTTCAAATGCCCCAGACAATTAAGCCCTCTCTGCTTTCCTGCGGACTCTATCCTCAAAAGCGCCTTTTTTCACTTTCGGCGCTCTCCGGTGGTAAAAAGACAAACGTCCAGCTTTTGTTGCCACAGCAAAGGTGCCAGTGGGGAAAAGTAATGCTGGTTCTCACTGCCTCCTGGAACCTCTTCAAATGCCCCAGACAATTTGGCCCTCTCTGCTTTCCTGCGGACTCCATCCTCAAAAGCACCTGTTTTCGCTTTCGGCAGCCTCCGGAGCAAAAAAGACAAACGTCCAGCTTTTGCTGCCACAGCAAAGGTGCCAGCGGGGAAAAGTAATGCTGGTTCTCACTGCCTCCTGGAACCTGTTCAAATGCCCCAGACAATTTGGCCCTCTCTGCTTTCCTGCGGACTCCATCCTCAAAAGCACCTGTTTTCGCTTTCGGCAGCCTCCGGAGCAAAAAAGACAAACGTCCAGATTTTGCTGCCACAGCAAAGGTGCCAGCGGGGAAAAGTAATGCTGGTTCTCACTGCCTCCTGGAACCCTGTCAAATGCCACAGACAATTTGGCCCTCTCTGCTTTCCTGCGGACTCCATCCTCAAAAGCACCTGTTTTCGCTTTCGGCAGCCTCCGGAGCAAAAAAGACAAACGTCCAGCTTTTGCTGCCACAGCAAAGGTGCCAGCGGGGAAAAGTAATGCTGGTTCTCACTGCCTCCTGGAACCCTTTCAAATGCCACAGACAATTTGGCCCTCTCTGCTTTCCTGCGGACTCCATCCTCAAAAGCACCTGTTTTCGCTTTCGGCAGCCTCCGGAGCAAAAAAGACAAACGTCCAGCTTTTGCTGCCACAACAAAGGTGCCAGCGGGGAAAAGTAATGCTGGTTCTCACTGCCTCCTGGAACCCTTTCAAATGCCCCAGACAATTTGGCCCTCTCTGCTTTCCTGCGGACTCCATCCTCAAAAGCACCTGTTTTCGCTTTCGGCAACCTCCGGAGCAAAAAAGACAAACGTCCAGCTTTTGCTGCCACAGCAAAGGTGCCAGCGGGGAAAAGTAATGCTGGTTCTCACTGCCTCCTGGAACCCTTTCAAATGCCCCAGACAATTTGGCCCTCTCTGCTTTCCTGCGGACTCCATCCTCAAAAGCACCTGTTTTCGCTTTCGGCATTCTCCGGAGCAAAAAAGACAAACGTCCAGCTTTTGCTGCCACAGCAAAGGTGCCAGCGGGGAAAAGTAATGCTGGTTCTCACTGCCTCCTGGAACCTCTTCAAATGCCCCAGACAATTTGGCCCTCTCTGCTTTCCTGCGGACTCCATCCTCAAAAGCACCTGTTTTCGCTTTCGGCAACCTCCGGAGCAAAAAAGACAAACGTCCAGCTTTTGCTGCCACAGCAAAGGTGCCAGCGGGGAAAAGTAATGCTGGTTCTCACTGCCTCCTGGAACCCTTTCAAATGCCACAGACAATTTGGCCCTCTCTGCTTTCCTGCGGACTCCATCCTCAAAAGCACCTATTTTTGCTTTCGGCGCCCTCCGGAGCAAAAAAGACAAACGTCCAGCTTTTGCTGCCACAGCAAAGGTGCCAGCGGGGAAAAGTAATGCTGGTTCTCACGGCCTCCTGGAACCTCTTCAAATGCCCCAGACAATTTGGCCCTCTCTGCTTTCCTGCGGACTCCATCCTCAAAAGCACCTGTTTTCGCTTTTGGCAACCTCCGGAGCAAAAAGACAAACGTCCAGCTTTTGCTGCCACAGCAAAGGTGCCAGCGGGGAAAAGTAATGCTGGTTCTCACTGCCTCCTGGAACCCTTTCAAATGCCACAGACAATTTGGCCCTCTCTGCTTTCCTGCGGACTCCATCCTCAAAAGCACCTGTTTTTGCTTTCGGCAGCCTCCGGAGCAAAAAAGACAAACGTCCAGCTTTTGCTGCCACAGCAAAGGTGCCAGCGGGGAAAAGTAATGCTGGTTCTCACTGCCTCCTGGAACCCTTTCAAATGCCACAGACAATTTGGCCCTCTCTGCTTTCCTGCGGACTCCATCCTCAAAAGCACCTGTTTTCGCTTTCGGCAGCCTCCGGAGCAAAAAAGACAAACGTCCAGCTTTTGCTGCCACAGCAAAGGTGCCAGCGGGGAAAAGTAATGCTGGTTCTCACTGCCTCCTGGAACCCTTTCAAATGCCCCAGACAATTTGGCCCTCTCTGCTTTCCTGCGGACTCCATCCTCAAAAGCACCTATTTTTGCTTTCGGCGCCCTCCGGAGCAAAAAAGACAAACGTCCAGCTTTTGCTGCCACAGCAAAGGTGCCAGCGGGGAAAAGTAATGCTGGTTCTCACTGCCTCCTGGAACCTCTTCAAATGCCCCAGACAATTTGGCCCTCTCTGCTTTCCTGCGGACTCCATCCTCAAAAGCACCTGTTTTCGCTTTTGGCAACCTCCGGAGCAAAAAGACAAACGTCCAGCTTTTGCTGCCACAGCAAAGGTGCCAGCGGGGAAAAGTAATGCTGGTTCTCACTGCCTCCTGGAACCCTTTCAAATGCCGCAGACAATTTGGCCCTCTCTGCTTTCCTGCGGACTCCATCCTCAAAAGCACCTGTTTTCGCTTTCGGCAGCCTCCGGAGCAAAAAAGACAAACGTCCAGCTTTTGCTGCCACAGCAAAGGTGCCAGCGGGGAAAAGTAATGCTGGTTCTCACTGCCTCCTGGAACCCTTTCAAATGCCCCAGACAATTAAGCCCTCTCTGCTTTCCTGCGGACTCTATCCTCAAAAGCGCCTTTTTTCACTTTCGGCGCACTCCGGTGGTAAAAAGACAAACGTCCAGCTTTTGCTGCCACAGCAAAGGTGCCAGCGGGGAAAAGTGATGCTGGTTCTCACTGCCTCCTGGAACTCTTTCAAATGCCACAGACAATTTGGCCCTCTCTGCTTTCCTGCGGACTCCATCCTCAAAAGCACCTGTTTTCGCTTTCGGCAGCCTCCGGAGCAAAAAAGACAAACGTCCAGCCTTTGCTGCCACAACAAAGGTGCCAGCGGGGAAAAGTAATGCTGGTTCTCACTGCCTCCTGGAACCCTTTCAAATGCCCCAGACAATTTGGCCCTCTCTGCTTTCCTGCGGACTCCATCCTCAAAAGCACCTGTTTTCGCTTTTGGCAACCTCCGGAGCAAAAAAGACAAACGTCCAGCTTTTGCTGCCACAGCAAAGGTGCCAGCGGGGAAAAGTAATGCTGGTTCTCACTGCTTCCTGGAACCCTTTCAAATGCCCCAGACAATTTGGCCCTCTCTGCTTTCCTGCGGACTCCATCCTCAAAAGCACCTGTTTTCGCTTTCGGCAGCCTCCGGAGCAAAAAAGACAAACGTCCAGCTTTTGCTGCCACAGCAAAGGTGCCAGCGGGGAAAAGTAATGCTGGTTCTCACTGCCTCCTGGAACCTGTTCAAATGCCCCAGACAATTTGGCCCTCTCTGCTTTCCTGCGGACTCCATCCTCAAAAGCACCTGTTTTCGCTTTCGGCAGCCTCCGGAGCAAAAAAGACAAACGTCCAGCTTTTGCTGCCACAGCAAAGGTGCCAGCGGGGAAAAGTAATGCTGGTTCTCACTGCCTCCTGGAACCCTTTCAAATGCCACAGACAATTTGGCCCTCTCTGCTTTCCTGCGGACTCCATCCTCAAAAGCACCTGTTTTCGCTTTCGGCAGCCTCCGGAGCAAAAAAGACAAACGTCCAGATTTTGCTGCCACAGCAAAGGTGCCAGCGGGGAAAAGTAATGCTGGTTCTCACTGCCTCCTGGAACTCCTTCAAATGCCCCAGACAATTTGGCTCTCTCTGCTTTCCTGCGGACTCCATCCTCAAAAGCACCTGTTTTCGCTTTCGGCAGCCTCCGGAGCAAAAAAGACAAACGTCCAGCTTTTGCTGCCACAGCAAACGTGCCAGCGGGGAAAAGTAATGCTGGTTATCACTGCCTCCTGGAACCTCTTCAAATGCCACAGACATTTTGGCCCTCTCTGCTTTCCTGCGGACTCCATCCTCAAAAGCACCTGTTTTCGCTTTCGGCAGCCTCCGGAGCAAAAAAGACAAACGTCCAGCTTTTGCTGCCACAGCAAAGGTGCCAGCGGGGAAAAGTAATGCTGGTTCTCACTGCCTCCTGGAACTCTTTCAAATGCCACAGACAATTTGGCCCTCTCTGCTTTCCTGCGGACTCCATCCTCAAAAGCACCTGTTTTCGCTTTCGGCAGCCTCCGGAGCAAAAAAGACAAACGTCCAGCTTTTGCTGCCACAGCAAAGGTGCCAGCGGGGAAAAGTAATGCTGGTTCTCACTGCCTCCTGGAACCCTTTCAAATGCCACAGACAATTTGGCCCTCTCTGCTTTCCTGCGGACTCCATCCTCAAAAGCACCTGTTTTCGCTTTCGGCAGCCTCCGGAGCAAAAAAGACAAACGTCCAGCTTTTGCTGCCACAGCAAAGGTGCCAGCGGGGAAAAGTAATGCTGGTTCTCACTGCCTCCTGGAACCCTTTCAAATGCCCCAGACAATTTGGCCCTCTCTGCTTTCCTGCGGACTCCATCCTCAAAAGCACCTGTTTTCGCTTTCGGCATTCTCCGGAGCAAAAAAGACAAACGTCTAGCTTTTGCTGCCACAGCAAAGGTGCCAGCGGGGAAAAGTAATGCTGGTTCTCACTGCCTCCTGGAACCTCTTCAAATGCCCCAGACAATTTGGCCCTCTCTGCTTTCCTGTGGACTCCATCCTCAAAAGCACCTGTTTTCGCTTTTGGCAACCTCCGGAGCAAAAAGACAAACGTCCAGCTTTTGCTGCCACAGCAAAGGTGCCAGCGGGGAAAAGTAATGCTGGTTCTCACTGCCTCCTGGAACCCTTTCAAATGCCACAGACAATTTGGCCCTCTCTGCTTTCCTGCGGACTCCATCCTCAAAAGCACCTGTTTTCGCTTTCGGCAGCCTCCGGAGCAAAAAAGACAAACGTCCAGCTTTTGCTGCCACAGCAAAGGTGCCAGCGGGGAAAAGTAATGCTGGTTCTCACTGCCTCCTGGAACCCTTTCAAATGCCACAGACAATTTGGCCCTCTCTGCTTTCCTGCGGACTCCATCCTCAAAAGCACCTGTTTTCGCTTTCGGCAGCCTCCGGAGCAAAAAAGACAAACGTCCAGCTTTTGCTGCCACAGCAAAGGTGCCAGCGGGGAAAAGTAATGCTGGTTCTCACTGCCTCCTGGAACCCTTTCAAATGCCACAGACAATTTGGCCCTCTCTGCTTTCCTGCGGACTCCATCCTCAAAAGCACCTATTTTTGCTTTCGGCGCACTCCGGAGCAAAAAAGACAAACGTCCAGCTTTTGCTGCCACAGCAAAGGTGCCAGCGGGGAAAAGTAATGCTGGTTCTCACTGCCTCCTGGAACCTCTTCAAATGCCCCAGACAATTTGGCCCTCTCTGCTTTCCTGCGGACTCCATCCTCAAAAGCACCTGTTTTCGCTTTTGGCAACCTCCGGAGCAAAAAGACAAACGTCCAGCTTTTGCTGCCACAGCAAAGGTGCCAGCGGGGAAAAGTAATGCTGGTTCTCACTGCCTCCTGGAACCCTTTCAAATGCCCCAGACAATTTGGCCCTCTCTGCTTTCCTGCGGACTCCATCCTCAAAAGCACCTGTTTTCGCTTTCGGCAGCCTCCGGAGCAAAAAAGACAAACGTCCAGCTTTTGCTGCCACAGCAAAGGTGCCAGCGGGGAAAAGTAATGCTGGTTCTCACTGCCTCCTGGAACCTCTTCAAATGCCCCAGACAATTTGGCCCTCTCTGCTTTCCTGCGGACTCTATCCTCAAAAGCGCCTTTTTCACTTTCGGCGCACTCCGGTGGTAAAAAGACAAACGTCCAGCTTTTGCTGCCACAGCAAAGGTGCCAGCGGGGATAAGTGATGCTGGTTCTCACTGCCTCCTGGAACTCTTTCAAATGCCACAGACAATTTGGCCCTCTCTGCTTTCCTGCGGACTCCATCCTCAAAAGCACCTGTTTTCGCTTTCGGCAGCCTCCGGAGCAAAAAAGACAAACGTCCAGCCTTTGCTGCCACAACAAAGGTGCCAGCGGGGAAAAGTAATGCTGGTTCTCACTGCCTCCTGGAACCCTTTCAAATGCCCCAGACAATTTGGCCCTCTCTGCTTTCCTGCGGACTCCATCCTCAAAAGCACCTGTTTTCGCTTTCGGCATTCTCCGGAGCAAAAAAGACAAACGTCCAGCTTTTGCTGCCACAGCAAAGGTGCCAGCGGGGAAAAGTAATGCTGGTTCTCACTGCCTCCTGGAACCTCTTCAAATGCCCCAGACAATTTGGCCCTCTCTGCTTTCCTGCGGACTCCATCCTCAAAAGCACCTGTTTTCGCTTTTGGCAACCTCCGGAGCAAAAAGACAAACGTCCAGCTTTTGCTGCCACAGCAAAGGTGCCAGCAGGGAAAAGTAATGCTGGTTCTCACTGCCTCCTAGAACCCTTTCAAATGCCACAGACAATTTGGCCCTCTCTGCTTTCCTGCGGACTCCATCCTCAAAAGCACCTGTTTTCGCTTTCGGCAGCCTCCGGAGCAAAAAAGACAAACGTCCAGCTTTTGCTGCCACAGCAAAGGTGCCAGCGGGGAAAAGTAATGCTGGTTCTCACTGCCTCCTGGAACCCTTTCAAATGCCACAGACAATTTGGCCCTCTCTGCTTTCCTGCGGACTCCATCCTCAAAAGCACCTGTTTTCGCTTTCGGCAGCCTCCGGAGCAAAAAAGACAAACGTCCAGCTTTTGCTGCCACAGCAAAGGTGCCAGCGGGGAAAAGTAATGCTGGTTCTCACTGCCTCCTGGAACCCTTTCAAATGCCACAGACAATTTGGCCCTCTCTGCTTTCCTGCGGACTCCATCCTCAAAAGCACCTATTTTTGCTTTCGGCGCCCTCCGGAGCAAAAAAGACAAACGTCCAGCTTTTGCTGCCACAGCAAAGGTGCCAGCGGGGAAAAGTAATGCTGGTTCTCACTGCCTCCTGGAACCTCTTCAAATGCCCCAGACAATTTGGCCCTCTCTGCTTTCCTGCGGACTCCATCCTCAAAAGCACCTGTTTTCGCTTTTGGCAACCTCCGGAGCAAAAAGACAAACGTCCAGCTTTTGCTGCCACAGCAAAGGTGCCAGCGGGGAAAAGTAATGCTGGTTCTCACTGCCTCCTGGAACCCTTTCAAATGCCCCAGACAATTTGGCCCTCTCTGCTTTCCTGCGGACTCCATCCTCAAAAGCACCTGTTTTCGCTTTCGGCAGCCTCCGGAGCAAAAAAGACAAACGTCCAGCTTTTGCTGCCACAGCAAAGGTGCCAGCGGGGAAAAGTAATGCTGGTTCTCACTGCCTCCTGGAACCTCTTCAAATGCCCCAGACAATTTGGCCCTCTCTGCTTTCCTGCGGACTCTATCCTCAAAAGCGCCTTTTTTCACTTTCGGCGCACTCCGCTGGTAAAAAGACAAACGTCCAGCTTTTGCTGCCACAGCAAAGGTGCCAGAGGGGAAAAGTGATGCTGGTTCTCACTGCTTCCTGGAACTCTTTCAAATGCCACAGACAATTTGGCCCTCTCTGCTTTCCTGCGGACTCCATCCTCAAAAGCACCTGTTTTCGCTTTCGGCAGCCTCCGGAGCAAAAAAGACAAACGTCCAGCCTTTGCTGCCACAACAAAGGTGCCAGCGGGGAAAAGTAATGCTGGTTCTCACTGCCTCCTGGAACCCTTTCAAATGCCCCAGACAATTTGGCCCTCTCTGCTTTCCTGCGGACTCTATCCTCAAAAGCACCTGTTTTCGCTTTCGGCAGCCTCCGGAGCAAAAAAGACAAACGTCCAGCTTTTGCTGCCACAGCAAAGGTGCCAGCGGGGAAAAGTAATGCTGGTTCTCACTGCCTCCTGGAACCTCTTCAAATGCCCCAGACAATTAAGCCCTCTCTGCTTTCCTGCGGACTCTATCCTCAAAAGCGCCTTTTTTCACTTTCGGCAACCTCCGGTGGTAAAAAGACAAACGTCCAGCTTTTGCTGCCACAACAAAGGTGCCAACGGGGAAAAGTAATGCTGGTTCTCACTGCCTCCTGGAACCCTTTCAAATGCCCCAGACAATTTGGCTCTCTCTGCTTTCCTGCGGACTCCATCCTCAAAAGCAGCTGTTTTCGCTTTCGGCAACCTCCGGAGCAAAAAAGACAAACGTCCAGCTTTTGCTGCCACAGCAAAGGTGCCAGCGGGGAAAAGTAATGCTGGTTCTCACTGCCTCCTGGAACCCTTTCAAATGCCACAGACAATTTGGCCCTCTCTGCTTTCCTGCGGACTCCATCCTCAAAAGCACCTGTTTTCGCTTTCGGCAGCCTCCGGAGCAAAAAAGACAAACGTCCAGCTTTTGCTGCCACAGCAAAGGTGCCAGCGGGGAAAAGTAATGCTGGTTCTCACTGCCTCCTGGAACCCTTTCAAATGCCCCAGACAATTTGGCCCTCTCTGCTTTCCTGCGGACTCCATCCTCAAAAGCACCTGTTTTCGCTTTCGGCAACCTCCGGAGCAAAAAAGACAAACGTCCAGCTTTTGCTGCCACAGCAAAGGTGCCAGCGGGGAAAAGTAATGCTGGTTCTCACTGCCTCCTGGAACCCTTTCAAATGCCACAGACAATTTGGCCCTCTCTGCTTTCCTGCGGACTCCATCCTCAAAAGCACCTATTTTCGCTTTCGGCATTCTCCGGAGCAAAAAAGACAAACGTCCAGCTTTTGCTGCCACAGCAAAGGTGCCAGCGGGGAAAAGTAATGCTGGTTCTCACTGCCTCCTGGAACCTCTTCAAATGCCCCAGACAATTTGGCCCTCTCTGCTTTCCTGCGGACTCCATCCTCAAAAGCACCTGTTTTCGCTTTTGGCAACCTCCGGAGCAAAAAGACAAACGTCCAGCTTTTGCTGCCACAGCAAAGGTGCCAGCGGGGAAAAGTAATGCTGGTTCTCACTGCCTCCTGGAACCCTTTCAAATGCCACAGACAATTTGGCCCTCTCTGCTTTCCTGCGGACTCCATCCTCAAAAGCACCTGTTTTCGCTTTCGGCAGCCTCCGGAGCAAAAAAGACAAACGTCCAGCTTTTGCTGCCACAGCAAAGGTGCCAGCGGGGAAAAGTAATGCTGGTTCTCACTGCCTCCTGGAACCCTTTCAAATGCCACAGACAATTTGGCCCTCTCTGCTTTCCTGCGGACTCCATCCTCAAAAGCACCTGTTTTCGCTTTCGGCAGCCTCCGGAGCAAAAAAGACAAACGTCCAGCTTTTGCTGCCACAGCAAAGGTGCCAGCGGGGAAAAGTAATGCTGGTTCTCACTGCCTCCTGGAACCCTTTCAAATGCCACAGACAATTTGGCCCTCTCTGCTTTCCTGCGGACTCCATCCTCAAAAGCACCTATTTTTGCTTTCGGCGCCCTCCGGAGCAAAAAAGACAAACGTCCAGCTTTTGCTGCCACAGCAAAGGTGCCAGCGGGGAAAAGTAATGCTGGTTCTCACTGCCTCCTGGAACCTCTTCAAATGCCCCAGACAATTTGGCCCTCTCTGCTTTCCTGCGGACTCCATCCTCAAAAGCACCTGTTTTCGCTTTTGGCAACCTCCGGAGCAAAAAGACAAACGTCCAGCTTTTGCTGCCACAGCAAAGGTGCCAGCGGGGAAAAGTAATGCTGGTTCTCACTGCCTCCTGGAACCCTTTCAAATGCCCCAGACAATTTGGCCCTCTCTGCTTTCCTGCGGACTCCATCCTCAAAAGCACCTGTTTTCGCTTTCGGCAGCCTCCGGAGCAAAAAAGACAAACGTCCAGCTTTTGCTGCCACAGCAAAGGTGCCAGCGGGGAAAAGTAATGCTGGTTCTCACTGCCTCCTGGAACCTCTTCAAATGCCCCAGACAATTAAGCCCTCTCTGCTTTCCTGCGGACTCTATCCTCAAAAGCGCCTTTTTTCACTTTCGGCAACCTCCGGTGGTAAAAAGACAAACGTCCAGCTTTTGCTGCCACAACAAAGGTGCCAACGGGGAAAAGTAATGCTGGTTCTCACTGCCTCCTGGAACCCTTTCAAATGCCCCAGACAATTTGGCTCTCTCTGCTTTCCTGCGGACTCCATCCTCAAAAGCAGCTGTTTTCGCTTTCGGCAACCTCCGGAGCAAAAAAGACAAACGTCCAGCTTTTGCTGCCACAGCAAAGGTGCCAGCGGGGAAAAGTAATGCTGGTTCTCACTGCCTCCTGGAACCCTTTCAAATGCCACAGACAATTTGGCCCTCTCTGCTTTCCTGCGGACTCCATCCTCAAAAGCACCTGTTTTCGCTTTCGGCAGCCTCCGGAGCAAAAAAGACAAACGTCCAGCTTTTGCTGCCACAGCAAAGGTGCCAGCGGGGAAAAGTAATGCTGGTTCTCACTGCCTCCTGGAACCCTTTCAAATGCCACAGACAATTTGGCCCTCTCTGCTTTCCTGCGGACTCCATCCTCAAAAGCACCTGTTTTCGCTTTCGGCAGCCTCCGGAGCAAAAAAGACAAACGTCCAGCTTTTGCTGCCACAGCAAAGGTGCCAGCGGGGAAAAGTAATGCTGGTTCTCACTGCCTCCTGGAACCTCTTCAAATGCCCCAGACAATTTGGCCCTCTCTGCTTTCCTGCGGACTCCATCCTCAAAAACACCTGTTTTCGTTTTCGGCAACCTCCGGAGCAAAAAAGACAAACGTCCAGCTTTTGCTGCCACAGCAAAGGTGCCAGCGGGGAAAAGTAATGCTGGTTCTCACTGCCTCCTGGAACCCTTTCAAATGCCACAGACAATTTGGCCCTCTCTGCTTTCCTGCGGACTCCATCCTCAAAAGCACCTATTTTTGCTTTCGGCGCCCTCCGGAGCAAAAAAGACAAACGTCCAGCTTTTGCTGCCACAGCAAAGGTGCCAGCGGGGAAAAGTAATGCTGGTTCTCACTGCCTCCTGGAACCTCTTCAAATGCCCCAGACAATTTGGCCCTCTCTGCTTTCCTGCGGACTCCATCCTCAAAAGCACCTGTTTTCGCTTTTGGCAACCTCCGGAGCAAAAAGACAAACGTCCAGCTTTTGCTGCCACAGCAAAGGTGCCAGCGGGGAAAAGTAATGCTGGTTCTCACTGCCTCCTGGAACCCTTTCAAATGCCCCAGACAATTTGGCCCTCTCTGCTTTCCTGCGGACTCCATCCTCAAAAGCACCTGTTTTCGCTTTCGGCAGCCTCCGGAGCAAAAAAGACAAACGTCCAGCTTTTGCTGCCACAGCAAAGGTGCCAGCGGGGAAAAGTAATGCTGGTTCTCACTGCCTCCTGGAACCCTTTCAAATGCCCCAGACAATTAAGCCCTCTCTGCTTTCCTGCGGACTCTATCCTCAAAAGCGCCTTTTTTCACTTTCGGCGCACTCCGGTGGTAAAAAGACAAACGTCCAGCTTTTGCTGCCACAGCAAAGGTGCCAGCGGGGAAAAGTGATGCTGGTTCTCACTGCCTCCTGGAACTCTTTCAAATGCCACAGACAATTTGGCCCTCTCTGCTTTCCTGCGGACTCCATCCTCAAAAGCACCTGTTTTCGCTTTCGGCAACCTCCGGAGCAAAAAAGACAAACGTCCAGCTTTTGCTGCCACAGCAAAGGTGCCAGCGGGGAAAAGTAATGCTGGTTCTCACTGCCTCCTGGAACCCTTTCAAATGCCACAGACAATTTGGCCCTCTCTGCTTTCCTGCGGACTCCATCCTCAAAAGCACCTGTTTTCGCTTTCGGCAGCCTCCGGAGCAAAAAAGACAAACGTCCAGCTTTTGCTGCCACAGCAAAGGTGCCAGCGGGGAAAAGTAATGCTGGTTCTCACTGCCTCCTGGAACCCTTTCAAATGCCACAGACAATTTGGCCCTCTCTGCTTTCCTGCGGACTCCATCCTCAAAAGCACCTGTTTTCGCTTTCGGCAGCCTCCGGAGCAAAAAAGACAAACGTCCAGCTTTTGCTGCCACAGCAAAGGTGCCAGCGGGGAAAAGTAATGCTGGTTCTCACTGCCTCCTGGAACCTCTTCAAATGCCCCAGACAATTTGGCCCTCTCTGCTTTCCTGCGGACTCCATCCTCAAAAACACCTGTTTTCGCTTTCGGCAACCTCCGGAGCAAAAAAGACAAACGTCCAGCTTTTGCTGCCACAGCAAAGGTGCCAGCGGGGAAAAGTAATGCTGGTTCTCACTGCCTCCTGGAACCCTGTCAAATGCCACAGACAATTTGGCCCTCTCTGCTTTCCTGCGGACTCTATCCTCAAAAGCGCCTTTTTTCACTTTCGGCGCACTCCGGTGGTAAAAAGACAAACGTCCAGCTTTTGCTGCCACAGCAAAGGTGCCAGCGGGGAAAAGTGATGCTGGTTCTCACTGCCTCCTGGAACTCTTTCAAATGCCACAGACAATTTGGCCCTCTCTGCTTTCCTGCGGACTCCATCCTCAAAAGCACCTGTTTTCGCTTTCGGCAGCCTCCGGAGCAAAAAAGACAAACGTCCAGCCTTTGCTGCCACAGCAAAGGTGCCAGCGGGGAAAAGTAATGCTGGTTCTCACTGCCTCCTGGAACCCTTTCAAATGCCCCAGACAATTTGGCCCTCTCTGCTTTCCTGCGGACTCTATCCTCAAAAGCACCTGTTTTCGCTTTCGGCAGCCTCCGGAGCAAAAAAGACAAACGTCCAGCTTTTGCTGCCACAGCAAAGGTGCCAGCGGGGAAAAGTAATGCTGGTTCTCACTACCTCCTTGAACCCTTTCAAATGCCACAGACAATTTGGCCCTCTCTGCTTTCCTGCGGACTCCATCCTCAAAAGCACCTGTTTTCGCTTTCGGCAACCTCCGGAGCAAAAAAGACAAACGTCCAGCTTTTGCTGCCACAGCAAAGGTGCCAGCGGGGAAAAGTAATGCTGGTTCTCACTGCCTCCTGGAACCCTTTCAAATGCCACAGACAATTTGGCCCTCTCTGCTTTCCTGCGGACTCCATCCTCAAAAGCACCTATTTTTGCTTTCGGCGCCCTCCGGAGCAAAAAAGACAAACGTCCAGCTTTTGCTGCCACAGCAAAGGTGCCAGCGGGGAAAAGTAATGCTGGTTCTCACTGCCTCCTGGAACCCTTTCAAATGCCCCTGACAATTTGGCCCTCTCTGCTTTCCTGCGGACTCCATCCTCAAAAGCACCTGTTTTCGCTTTCGGCAGCCTCCGGAGCAAAAAAGACAAACGTCCAGCTTTTGCTGCCACAGCAAAGGTGCCAACGGGGAAAAGTAATGCTGGTTCTCACTGCCTCCTGGAACCCTTTCAAATGCCACAGACAATTTGGCCCTCTCTGCTTTCCTGCGGACTCCATCCTCAAAAGCACCTGTTTTCGCTTTCGGCAGCCTCCGGAGCAAAAAAGACAAACGTCCAGCTTTTGCTGCCACAGCAAAGGTGCCAGCGGGGAAAAGTAATGCTGGTTCTCACTGCCTCCTGGAACCCTTTCAAATGCCCCAGACAATTTGGCCCTCTCTGCTTTCCTGCGGACTCCATCCTCAAAAGCAGCTGTTTTCGCTTTCGGCATTCTCCGGAGCAAAAAAGACAAACGTCCAGCTTTTGCTGCCACAGCAAAGGTGCCAGCGGGGAAAAGTAATGCTGGTTCTCACTGCCTCCTGGAACCTCTTCAAATGCCCCAGACAATTTGGCCCTCTCTGCTTTCCTGCGGACTCCATCCTCAAAAGCACCTGTTTTCGCTTTCGGCAGCCTCCGGAGCAAAAAAGACAAACGTCCAGCTTTTGCTGCCACAGCAAAGGTGCCAGCGGGGAAAAGTAATGCTGGTTCTCACTGCCTCCTGGAACCCTTTCAAATGCCCCAGACAATTTGGCCCTCTCTGCTTTCCTGCGGACTCCATCCTCAAAAGCACCTATTTTTGCTTTCGGCGCCCTCCGGAGCAAAAAAGACAAACGTCCAGCTTTTCCTGCCACAGCAAAGGTGCCAGAGGGGAAAAGTAATGCTGGTTCTCACTGCCTCCTGGAACCCTTTCAAATGCCACAGACAATTTGGCCCTCTCTGCTTTCCTGCGGACTCCATCCTCAAAAGCACCTGTTTTCGCTTTCGGCAGCCTCCGGAGCAAAAAAGACAAACGTCCAGCTTTTGCTGCCACAGCAAAGGTGCCAGCGGGGAAAAGTAATGCTGGTTCTCACTGCCTCCTGGAACCCTTTCAAATGCCCCAGACAATTAAGCCCTCTCTGCTTTCCTGCGGACTCTATCCTCAAAAGCGCCTTTTTTCACTTTCGGCAACCTCCGGTGGTAAAAAGACAAACGTCCAGCTTTTGCTGCCACAACAAAGGTGCCAACGGGGAAAAGTAATGCTGGTTCTCACTGCCTCCTGGAACCCTTTCAAATGCCCCAGACAATTTGGCTCTCTCTGCTTTCCTGCGGACTCCATCCTCAAAAGCACCTGTTTTCGCTTTCGGCAACCTCCGGAGCAAAAAAGACAAACGTCCAGCTTTTGCTGCCACAGCAAAGGTGCCAGAGGGGAAAAGTAATGCTGGTTCTCACTGCCTCCTGGAACCCTTTCAAATGCCACAGACAATTTGGCCCTCTCTGCTTTCCTGCGGACTCCATCCTCAAAAGCACCTGTTTTCGCTTTCGGCAGCCTCCGGAGCAAAAAAGACAAACGTCCAGCTTTTGCTGCCACAGCAAAGGTGCCAGCGGGGAAAAGTAATGCTGGTTCTCACTGCCTCCTGGAACCCTTTCAAATGCCACAGACAATTTGGCCCTCTCTGCTTTCCTGCGGACTCCATCCTCAAAAGCACCTGTTTTCGCTTTCGGCAGCCTCCGGAGCAAAAAAGACAAACGTCCAGCTTTTGCTGCCACAGCAAAGGTGCCAGCGGGGAAAAGTAATGCTGGTTCTCACTGCCTCCTGGAACCTCTTCAAATGCCCCAGACAATTTGGCCCTCTCTGCTTTCCTGCGGACTCCATCCTCAAAAACACCTGTTTTCGCTTTCGGCAACCTCCGGAGCAAAAAGACAAACGTCCAGCTTTTGCTGCCACAGCAAAGGTGCCAGCGGGGAAAAGTAATGCTGGTTCTCACTGCCTCCTGGAACCCTTTCAAATGCCACAGACAATTTGGCCCTCTCTGCTTTCCTGCGGACTCCATCCTCAAAAGCACCTATTTTTGCTTTCGGCGCCCTCCGGAGCAAAAAAGACAAACGTCCAGCTTTTGCTGCCACAGCAAAGGTGCCAGCGGGGAAAAGTAATGCTGGTTCTCACTGCCTCCTGGAACTCTTTCAAATGCCCCAGACAATTTGGCCCTCTCTGCTTTCCTGCGGACTCCATCCTCAAAAGCACCTGTTTTCGCTTTCGGCAGCCTCCGGAGCAAAAAAGACAAACGTCCAGCTTTTGCTGCCACAGCAAAGGTGCCAGCGGGGAAAAGTAATGCTGGTTCTCACTGCCTCCTGGAACCTCTTCAAATGCCCCAGACAATTTGGCCCTCTCTGCTTTCCTGCGGACTCCATCCTCAAAAGCACCTGTTTTCGCTTTTGGCAACCTCCGGAGCAAAAAGACAAACGTCCAGCTTTTGCTGCCACAGCAAAGGTGCCAGCGGGGAAAAGTAATGCTGGTTCTCACTGCCTCCTGGAACCCTTTCAAATGCCCCAGACAATTTGGCCCTCTCTGCTTTCCTGCGGACTCCATCCTCAAAAGCACCTGTTTTCGCTTTCGGCAGCCTCCGGAGCAAAAAAGACAAACGTCCAGCTTTTGCTGCCACAGCAAAGGTGCCAGCGGGGAAAAGTAATGCTGGTTCTCACTGCCTCCTGGAACCCTTTCAAATGCCCCAGACAATTAAGCCCTCTCTGCTTTCCTGCGGACTCTATCCTCAAAAGCGCCTTTTTTCACTTTCGGCGCACTCCGGTGGTAAAAAGACAAACGTCCAGCTTTTGCTGCCACAGCAAAGGTGCCAGCGGGGAAAAGTGATGCTGGTTCTCACTGCCTCCTGGAACTCTTTCAAATGCCACAGACAATTTGGCCCTCTCTGCTTTCCTGCGGACTCCATCCTCAAAAGCACCTGTTTTCGCTTTCGGCAGCCTCCGGAGCAAAAAAGACAAACGTCCAGCTTTTGCTGCCACAGCAAACGTGCCAGCGGGGAAAAGTAATGCTGGTTCTCACTGCCTCCTGGAACCCTTTCAAATGCCCCAGACAATTTGGCCCTCTCTGCTTTCCTGCGGACTCTATCCTCAAAAGCACCTGTTTTCGCTTTCGGCAGCCTCCGGAGCAAAAAAGACAAACGTCCAGCTTTTGCTGCCACAGCAAAGGTGCCAGCGGGGAAAAGTAATGCTGGTTCTCACTACCTCCTTGAACCCTTTCAAATGCCACAGACAATTTGGCCCTCTCTGCTTTCCTGCGGACTCCATCCTCAAAAGCACCTGTTTTCGCTTTCGGCAACCTCCGGAGCAAAAAAGACAAACGTCCAGCTTTTGCTGCCACAGCAAAGGTGCCAGCGGGGAAAAGTAATGCTGGTTCTCACTGCCTCCTGGAACCCTTTCAAATGCCACAGACAATTTGGCCCTCTCTGCTTTCCTGCGGACTCCATCCTCAAAAGCACCTGTTTTCGCTTTCGGCAGCGTCCGGAGCAAAAAAGACAAACGTCCAGCTTTTGCTGCCACAGCAAAGGTGCCAGCGGGGAAAAGTAATGCTGGTTCTCACTGCCTCCTGGAACCCTTTCAAATGCCACAGACAATTTGGCCCTCTCTGCTTTCCTGCGGACTCCATCCTCAAAAGCACCTGTTTTCGCTTTCGGCAGCCTCCGGAGCAAAAAAGACAAACGTCCAGCTTTTGCTGCCACAGCAAAGGTGCCAACGGGGAAAAGTAATGCTGGTTCTCACTGCCTCCTGGAACCCTTTCAAATGCCACAGACAATTTGGCCCTCTCTGCTTTCCTGCGGACTCCATCCTCAAAAGCACCTGTTTTCGCTTTCGGCAGCCTCCGGAGCAAAAAAGACAAACGTCCAGCTTTTGCTGCCACAGCAAAGGTGCCAGCGGGGAAAAGTAATGCTGGTTCTCACTGCCTCCTGGAACCCTTTCAAATGCCCCAGACAATTTGGCCCTCTCTGCTTTCCTGCGGACTCCATCCTCAAAAGCAGCTGTTTTCGCTTTCGGCAGCCTCCGGAGCAAAAAAGACAAACGTCCAGCTTTTGCTGCCACAGCAAAGGTGCCAGCGGGGAAAAGTAATGCTGGTTCTCACTGCCTCCTGGAACCTCTTCAAATGCCCCAGACAATTTGGCCCTCTCTGCTTTCCTGCGGACTCCATCCTCAAAAGCACCTGTTTTCGCTTTCGGCAACCTCCGGAGCAAAAAAGACAAACGTCCAGCTTTTGCTGCCACAGCAAAGGTGCCAGCGGGGAAAAGTAATGCTGGTTCTCACTGCCTCCTGGAACCCTTTCAAATGCCCCAGACAATTTGGCCCTCTCTGCTTTCCTGCGGACTCCATCCTCAAAAGCACCTATTTTTGCTTTCGGCGCCCTCCGGAGCAAAAAAGACAAACGTCCAGCTTTTGCTGCCACAGCAAAGGTGCCAGCGGGGAAAAGTAATGCTGGTTCTCACTGCCTCCTGGAACCCTTTCAAATGCCCCAGACAATTAAGCCCTCTCTGCTTTCCTGCGGACTCTATCCTCAAAAGCGCCTTTTTTCACTTTCGGCAACCTCCGGTGGTAAAAAGACAAACGTCCAGCTTTTGCTGCCACAACAAAGGTGCCAACGGGGAAAAGTAATGCTGGTTCTCACTGCCTCCTGGAACCCTTTCAAATGCCCCAGACAATTTGGCTCTCTCTGCTTTCCTGCGGACTCCATCCTCAAAAGCACCTGTTTTCGCTTTCGGCAACCTCCGGAGCAAAAAAGACAAACGTCCAGCTTTTGCTGCCACAGCAAAGGTGCCAGCGGGGAAAAGTAATGCTGGTTCTCACTGCCTCCTGGAACCCTTTCAAATGCCACAGACAATTTGGCCCTCTCTGCTTTCCTGCGGACTCCATCCTCAAAAGCACCTGTTTTCGCTTTCGGCAGCCTCCGGAGCAAAAAAGACAAACGTCCAGCTTTTGCTGCCACAGCAAAGGTGCCAGCGGGGAAAAGTAATGCTGGTTCTCACTGCCTCCTGGAACCCTTTCAAATGCCACAGACAATTTGGCCCTCTCTGCTTTCCTGCGGACTCCATCCTCAAAAGCACCTGTTTTCGCTTTCGGCAGCCTCCGGAGCAAAAAAGACAAACGTCCAGCTTTTGCTGCCACAGCAAAGGTGCCAGCGGGGAAAAGTAATGCTGGTTCTCACTGCCTCCTGGAACCTCTTCAAATGCCCCAGACAATTTGGCCCTCTCTGCTTTCCTGCGGACTCCATCCTCAAAAACACCTGTTTTCGCTTTCGGCAACCTCCGGAGCAAAAAAGACAAACGTCCAGCTTTTGCTGCCACAGCAAAGGTGCCAGCGGGGAAAAGTAATGCTGGTTCTCACTGCCTCCTGGAACCCTTTCAAATGCCACAGACAATTTGGCCCTCTCTGCTTTCCTGCGGACTCCATCCTCAAAAGCACCTATTTTTGCTTTCGGCGCCCTCCGGAGCAAAAAAGACAAACGTCCAGCTTTTGCTGCCACAGCAAAGGTGCCAGCGGGGAAAAGTAATGCTGGTTCTCACTGCCTCCTGGAACTCTTTCAAATGCCCCAGACAATTTGGCCCTCTCTGCTTTCCTGCGGACTCCATCCTCAAAAGCACCTGTTTTCGCTTTCGGCAGCCTCCGGAGCAAAAAAGACAAACGTCCAGCTTTTGCTGCCACAGCAAAGGTGCCAGCGGGGAAAAGTAATGCTGGTTCTCACTGCCTCCTGGAACCTCTTCAAATGCCCCAGACAATTTGGCCCTCTCTGCTTTCCTGCGGACTCCATCCTCAAAAGCACCTGTTTTCGCTTTTGGCAACCTCCGGAGCAAAAAGACAAACGTCCAGCTTTTGCTGCCACAGCAAAGGTGCCAGCGGGGAAAAGTAATGCTGGTTCTCACTGCCTCCTGGAACCCTTTCAAATGCCCCAGACAATTTGGCCCTCTCTGCTTTCCTGCGGACTCCATCCTCAAAAGCACCTGTTTTCGCTTTCGGCAGCCTCCGGAGCAAAAAAGACAAACGTCCAGCTTTTGCTGCCACAGCAAAGGTGCCAGCGGGGAAAAGTAATGCTGGTTCTCACTGCCTCCTGGAACCCTTTCAAATGCCCCAGACAATTAAGCCCTCTCTGCTTTCCTGCGGACTCTATCCTCAAAAGCGCCTTTTTTCACTTTCGGCGCACTCCGGTGGTAAAAAGACAAACGTCCAGCTTTTGCTGCCACAGCAAAGGTGCCAGCGGGGAAAAGTGATGCTGGTTCTCACTGCCTCCTGGAACTCTTTCAAATGCCACAGACAATTTGGCCCTCTCTGCTTTCCTGCGGACTCCATCCTCAAAAGCACCTGTTTTCGCTTTCGGCAACCTCCGGAGCAAAAAAGACAAACGTCCAGCTTTTGCTGCCACAGCAAAGGTGCCAGCGGGGAAAAGTAATGCTGGTTCTCACTGCCTCCTGGAACCCTTTCAAATGCCACAGACAATTTGGCCCTCTCTGCTTTCCTGCGGACTCCATCCTCAAAAGCACCTGTTTTCGCTTTCGGCAGCCTCCGGAGCAAAAAAGACAAACGTCCAGCTTTTGCTGCCACAGCAAAGGTGCCAGCGGGGAAAAGTAATGCTGGTTCTCACTGCCTCCTGGAACCTCTTCAAATGCCCCAGACAATTTGGCCCTCTCTGCTTTCCTGCGGACTCCATCCTCAAAAACACCTGTTTTCGCTTTCGGCAACCTCCGGAGCAAAAAAGACAAACGTCCAGCTTTTGCTGCCACAGCAAAGGTGCCAGCGGGGAAAAGTAATGCTGGTTCTCACTGCCTCCTGGAACCCTTTCAAATGCCACAGACAATTTGGCCCTCTCTGCTTTCCTGCGGACTCTATCCTCAAAAGCGCCTTTTTTCACTTTCGGCGCACTCCGGTGGTAAAAAGACAAACGTCCAGCTTTTGCTGCCACAGCAAAGGTGCCAGCGGGGAAAAGTGATGCTGGTTCTCACTGCCTCCTGGAACTCTTTCAAATGCCACAGACAATTTGGCCCTCTCTGCTTTCCTGCGGACTCCATCCTCAAAAGCACCTGTTTTCGCTTTCGGCAGCCTCCGGAGCAAAAAAGACAAACGTCCAGCCTTTGCTGCCACAGCAAAGGTGCCAGCGGGGAAAAGTAATGCTGGTTCTCACTGCCTCCTGGAACCCTTTCAAATGCCACAGACAATTTGGCCCTCTCTGCTTTCCTGCGGACTCTATCCTCAAAAGCACCTGTTTTCGCTTTCGGCAGCCTCCGGAGCAAAAAAGACAAACGTCCAGCTTTTGCTGCCACAGCAAAGGTGCCAGCGGGGAAAAGTAATGCTGGTTCTCACTACCTCCTTGAACCCTTTCAAATGCCACAGACAATTTGGCCCTCTCTGCTTTCCTGCGGACTCCATCCTCAAAAGCACCTGTTTTCGCTTTCGGCAACCTCCGGAGCAAAAAAGACAAACGTCCAGCTTTTGCTGCCACAGCAAAGGTGCCAGCGGGGAAAAGTAATGCTGGTTCTCACTGCCTCCTGGAACCCTTTCAAATGCCACAGACAATTTGGCCCTCTCTGCTTTCCTGCGGACTCCATCCTCAAAAGCACCTGTTTTCGCTTTCGGCAGCCTCCGGAGCAAAAAAGACAAACGTCCAGCTTTTGCTGCCACAGCAAAGGTGCCAGCGGGGAAAAGTAATGCTGGTTCTCACTGCCTCCTGGAACCCTTTCAAATGCCCCAGACAATTTGGCCCTCTCTGCTTTCCTGCGGACTCCATCCTCAAAAGCAGCTGTTTTCGCTTTCGGCAGCCTCCGGAGCAAAAAAGACAAACGTCCAGCTTTTGCTGCCACAGCAAAGGTGCCAGCGGGGAAAAGTAATGCTGGTTCTCACTGCCTCCTGGAACCTCTTCAAATGCCCCAGACAATTTGGCCCTCTCTGCTTTCCTGCGGACTCCATCCTCAAAAGCACCTGTTTTCGCTTTCGGCAACCTCCGGAGCAAAAAAGACAAACGTCCAGCTTTTGCTGCCACAGCAAAGGTGCCAGCGGGGAAAAGTAATGCTGGTTCTCACTGCCTCCTGGAACCCTTTCAAATGCCCCAGACAATTTGGCCCTCTCTGCTTTCCTGCGGACTCCATCCTCAAAAGCACCTATTTTTGCTTTCGGCGCCCTCCGGAGCAAAAAAGACAAACGTCCAGCTTTTGCTGCCACAGCAAAGGTGCCAGCGGGGAAAAGTAATGCTGGTTCTCACTGCCTCCTGGAACCCTTTCAAATGCCCCAGACAATTTGGCCCTCTCTGCTTTCCTGCGGACTCTATCCTCAAAAGCGCCTTTTTTCACTTTCGGCAACCTCCGGTGGTAAAAAGACAAACGTCCAGCTTTTGCTGCCACAACAAAGGTGCCAACGGGGAAAAGTAATGCTGGTTCTCACTGCCTCCTGGAACCCTTTCAAATGCCCCAGACAATTTGGCTCTCTCTGCTTTCCTGCGGACTCCATCCTCAAAAGCACCTGTTTTCGCTTTCGGCAACCTCCGGAGCAAAAAAGACAAACGTCCAGCTTTTGCTGCCACAGCAAAGGTGCCAGCGGGGAAAAGTAATGCTGGTTCTCACTGCCTCCTGGAACCCTTTCAAATGCCACAGACAATTTGGCCCTCTCTGCTTTCCTGCGGACTCCATCCTCAAAAGCACCTGTTTTCGCTTTCGGCAGCCTCCGGAGCAAAAAAGACAAACGTCCAGCTTTTGCTGCCACAGCAAAGGTGCCAGCGGGGAAAAGTAATGCTGGTTCTCACTGCCTCCTGGAACCCTTTCAAATGCCACAGACAATTTGGCCCTCTCTGCTTTCCTGCGGACTCCATCCTCAAAAGCACCTGTTTTCGCTTTCGGCAGCCTCCGGAGCAAAAAAGACAAACGTCCAGCTTTTGCTGCCACAGCAAAGGTGCCAGCGGGGAAAAGTAATGCTGGTTCTCACTGCCTCCTGGAACCTCTTCAAATGCCCCAGACAATTTGGCCCTCTCTGCTTTCCTGCGGACTCCATCCTCAAAAACACCTGTTTTCGCTTTCGGCAACCTCCGGAGCAAAAAAGACAAACGTCCAGCTTTTGCTGCCACAGCAAAGGTGCCAGCGGGGAAAAGTAATGCTGGTTCTCACTGCCTCCTGGAACCCTTTCAAATGCCACAGACAATTTGGCCCTCTCTGCTTTCCTGCGGACTCCATCCTCAAAAGCACCTATTTTTGCTTTCGGCGCCCTCCGGAGCAAAAAAGACAAACGTCCAGCTTTTGCTGCCACAGCAAAGGTGCCAGCGGGGAAAAGTAATGCTGGTTCTCACTGCCTCCTGGAACTCTTTCAAATGCCCCAGACAATTTGGCCCTCTCTGCTTTCCTGCGGACTCCATCCTCAAAAGCACCTGTTTTCGCTTTCGGCAGCCTCCGGAGCAAAAAAGACAAACGTCCAGCTTTTGCTGCCACAGCAAAGGTGCCAGCGGGGAAAAGTAATGCTGGTTCTCACTGCCTCCTGGAACCTCTTCAAATGCCCCAGACAATTTGGCCCTCTCTGCTTTCCTGCGGACTCCATCCTCAAAAGCACCTGTTTTCGCTTTTGGCAACCTCCGGAGCAAAAAGACAAACGTCCAGCTTTTGCTGCCACAGCAAAGGTGCCAGCGGGGAAAAGTAATGCTGGTTCTCACTGCCTCCTGGAACCCTTTCAAATGCCACAGACAATTTGGCCCTCTCTGCTTTCCTGCGGACTCCATCCTCAAAAGCACCTGTTTTCGCTTTCGGCAGCCTCCGGAGCAAAAAAGACAAACGTCCAGCTTTTGCTGCCACAGCAAAGGTGCCAGCGGGGAAAAGTAATGCTGGTTCTCACTGCCTCCTGGAACCCTTTCAAATGCCCCAGACAATTAAGCCCTCTCTGCTTTCCTGCGGACTCTATCCTCAAAAGCGCCTTTTTTCACTTTCGGCGCACTCCGGTGGTAAAAAGACAAACGTCCAGCTTTTGCTGCCACAGCAAAGGTGCCAGCGGGGAAAAGTGATGCTGGTTCTCACTGCCTCCTGGAACTCTTTCAAATGCCACAGACAATTTGGCCCTCTCTGCTTTCCTGCGGACTCCATCCTCAAAAGCACCTGTTTTCGCTTTCGGCAACCTCCGGAGCAAAAAAGACAAACGTCCAGCTTTTGCTGCCACAGCAAAGGTGCCAGCGGGGAAAAGTAATGCTGGTTCTCACTGCCTCCTGGAACCCTTTCAAATGCCACAGACAATTTGGCCCTCTCTGCTTTCCTGCGGACTCCATCCTCAAAAGCACCTGTTTTCGCTTTCGGCAGCCTCCGGAGCAAAAAAGACAAACGTCCAGCTTTTGCTGCCACAGCAAAGGTGCCAGCGGGGAAAAGTAATGCTGGTTCTCACTGCCTCCTGGAACCCTTTCAAATGCCACAGACAATTTGGCCCTCTCTGCTTTCCTGCGGACTCCATCCTCAAAAGCACCTGTTTTCGCTTTCGGCAGCCTCCGGAGCAAAAAAGACAAACGTCCAGCTTTTGCTGCCACAGCAAAGGTGCCAGCGGGGAAAAGTAATGCTGGTTCTCACTGCCTCCTGGAACCTCTTCAAATGCCCCAGACAATTTGGCCCTCTCTGCTTTCCTGCGGACTCCATCCTCAAAAACACCTGTTTTCGCTTTCGGCAACCTCCGGAGCAAAAAAGACAAACGTCCAGCTTTTGCTGCCACAGCAAAGGTGCCAGCGGGGAAAAGTAATGCTGGTTCTCACTGCCTCCTGGAACCCTTTCAAATGCCACAGACAATTTGGCCCTCTCTGCTTTCCTGCGGACTCTATCCTCAAAAGCGCCTTTTTTCACTTTCGGCGCACTCCGGTGGTAAAAAGACAAACGTCCAGCTTTTGCTGCCACAGCAAAGGTGCCAGCGGGGAAAAGTGATGCTGGTTCTCACTGCCTCCTGGAACTCTTTCAAATGCCACAGACAATTTGGCCCTCTCTGCTTTCCTGCGGACTCCATCCTCAAAAGCACCTGTTTTCGCTTTCGGCAGCCTCCGGAGCAAAAAAGACAAACGTCCAGCCTTTGCTGCCACAGCAAAGGTGCCAGCGGGGAAAAGTAATGCTGGTTCTCACTGCCTCCTGGAACCCTTTCAAATGCCCCAGACAATTTGGCCCTCTCTGCTTTCCTGCGGACTCTATCCTCAAAAGCACCTGTTTTCGCTTTCGGCAGCCTCCGGAGCAAAAAAGACAAACGTCCAGCTTTTGCTGCCACAGCAAAGGTGCCAGCGGGGAAAAGTAATGCTGGTTCTCACTACCTCCTTGAACCCTTTCAAATGCCACAGACAATTTGGCCCTCTCTGCTTTCCTGCGGACTCCATCCTCAAAAGCACCTGTTTTCGCTTACGGCAACCTCCGGAGCAAAAAAGACAAACGTCCAGCTTTTGCTGCCACAGCAAAGGTGCCAGCGGGGAAAAGTAATGCTGGTTCTCACTGCCTCCTGGAACCCTTTCAAATGCCACAGACAATTTGGCCCTCTCTGCTTTCCTGCGGACTCCATCCTCAAAAGCACCTGTTTTCGCTTTCGGCAGCCTCCGGAGCAAAAAAGACAAACGTCCAGCTTTTGCTGCCACAGCAAAGGTGCCAGAGGGGAAAAGTAATGCTGGTTCTCACTGCCTCCTGGAACCCTTTCAAATGCCCCTGACAATTTGGCCCTCTCTGCTTTCCTGTGGACTCCATCCTCAAAAGCACCTGTTTTCGCTTTCGGCAGCCTCCGGAGCAAAAAAGACAAACGTCCAGCTTTTGCTGCCACAGCAAAGGTGCCAACGGGGAAAAGTAATGCTGGTTCTCACTGCCTCCTGGAACCCTTTCAAATGCCACAGACAATTTGGCCCTCTCTGCTTTCCTGCGGACTCCATCCTCAAAAGCACCTGTTTTCGCTTTCGGCAGCCTCCGGAGCAAAAAAGACAAACGTCCAGCTTTTGCTGCCACAGCAAAGGTGCCAGCGGGGAAAAGTAATGCTGGTTCTCACTGCCTCCTGGAACCCTTTCAAATGCCACAGACAATTTGGCCCTCTCTGCTTTCCTGCGGACTCCATCCTCAAAAGCACCTGTTTTCGCTTTCGGCAGCCTCCGGAGCAAAAAAGACAAACGTCCAGCTTTTGCTGCCACAGCAAAGGTGCCAGCGGGGAAAAGTAATGCTGGTTCTCACTGCCTCCTGGAACCTCTTCAAATGCCCCAGACAATTTGGCCCTCTCTGCTTTCCTGCGGACTCCATCCTCAAAAGCACCTGTTTTCGCTTTCGGCAACCTCCGGAGCAAAAAAGACAAACGTCCAGCTTTTGCTGCCACAGCAAAGGTGCCAGCGGGGAAAAGTAATGCTGGTTCTCACTGCCTCCTGGAACCCTTTCAAATGCCACAGACAATTTGGCCCTCTCTGCTTTCCTGCGGACTCCATCCTCAAAAGCACCTATTTTCGCTTTCGGCAGCCTCCGGAGCAAAAAAGACAAACGTCCAGCTTTTGCTGCCACAGCAAAGGTGCCAGCGGGGAAAAGTAATGCTGGTTCTCACTGCCTCCTGGAACCCTTTCAAATGCCCCAGACAATTAAGCCCTCTCTGCTTTCCTGCGGACTCTATCCTCAAAAGCGCCTTTTTTCACTTTCGGCAACCTCCGGTGGTAAAAAGACAAACGTCCAGCTTTTGCTGCCACAGCAAAGGTGCCAGCGGGGAAAAGTAATGCTGGTTCTCACTGCCTCCTGGAACTCTTTCAAATGCCACAGACAATTTGGCCCTCTCTGCTTTCCTGCGGACTCCATCCTCAAAAGCACCTATTTTCGCTTTCGGCAGCCTCCGGAGCAAAAAAGACAAACGTCCAGCTTTTGCTGCCACAGCAAAGGTGCCAGCGGGGAAAAGTGATGCTGGTTCTCACTGCCTCCTGGAACCCTTTCAAATGCCACAGACAATTTGGCCCTCTCTGCTTTCCTGCGGACTCCATCCTCAAAAGCACCTGTTTTCGCTTTCGGCAGCCTCCGGAGCAAAAAAGACAAACGTCCAGCTTTTGCTGCCACAGCAAAGGTGCCAGCGGGGAAAAGTAATGCTGGTTCTCACTGCCTCCTGGAACCCTTTCAAATGCCCCAGACAATTAAGCCCTCTCTGCTTTCCTGCGGACTCTATCCTCAAAAGCGCCTTTTTTCACTTTCGGCAACTCCGGTGGTAAAAAGACAAACGTCCAGCTTTTGCTGCCACAGCAAAGGTGCCAGCGGGGAAAAGTAATGCTGGTTCTCACTGCCTCCTGGAACTCTTTCAAATGCCACAGACAATTTGGCCCTCTCTGCTTTCCTGCGGACTCCATCCTCAAAAGCACCTATTTTTCGCTTTTCGGCAGCCTCCGGAGCAAAAAAAGACAAACGTCCAGCTTTTTGCTGCCACAGCAAAGGTGCCAGCGGGGAAAAGTGATGCTGGTTCTCACTGCCTCCTGGAACCCTTTCAAATGCCCCAGACAATTTGGCCCTCTCTGCTTTCCTGCGGACTCCATCCTCAAAAGCACCTGTTTTCGCTTTCGGCAGCCTCCGGAGCAAAAAAGACAAACGTCCAGCTTTTGCTGCCACAGCAAAGGTGCCAGCGGGGAAAAGTAATGCTGGTTCTCACTGCCTCCTGGAACCCTTTCAAATGCCCCAGACAATTAAGCCCTCTCTGCTTTCCTGCGGACTCTATCCTCAAAAGCGCCTTTCTTCACTTTCGGCGCACTCCGGTGGTAAAAAGACAAACGTCCAGCTTTTGCTGCCACAGCAAAGGTGCCAGCGGGGAAAAGTAATGCTGGTTCTCACTGCCTCCTGGAACCCTTTCAAATGCCCCAGACAATTTGGCCCTCTCTGCTTTCCTGCGGACTCCATCCTCAAAAGCAGCTGTTTTCGCTTTCGGCAGCCTCCGGAGCAAAAAAGACAAACGTCAGCTTTTGCTGCCACAGCAAAGGTGCCAACGGGGAAAAGTAATGCTGGTTCTCACTGCCTCCTGGAACCCTTTCAAATGCCACAGACAATTTGGCCCTCTCTGCTTTCCTGCGGACTCCATCCTCAAAAGCACCTGTTTTCGCTTTCGGCAGCCTCCGGAGCAAAAAAGACAAACGTCCAGCTTTTGCTGCCACAGCAAAGGTGCCAGCGGGGAAAAGTAATGCTGGTTCTCACTACCTCCTTGAACCCTTTCAAATGCCACAGACAATTTGGCCCTCTCTGCTTTCCTGCGGACTCCATCCTCAAAAGCACCTGTTTTCGCTTTCGGCAACCTCCGGAGCAAAAAAGACAAACGTCCAGCTTTTGCTGCCACAGCAAAGGTGCCAGCGGGGAAAAGTAATGCTGGTTCTCACTGCCTCCTGGAACCCTTTCAAATGCCACAGACAATTTGGCCCTCTCTGCTTTCCTGCGGACTCCATCCTCAAAAGCACCTGTTTTCGCTTTCGGCAGCCTCCGGAGCAAAAAAGACAAACGTCCAGCTTTTGCTGCCACAGCAAAGGTGCCAGAGGGGAAAAGTAATGCTGGTTCTCACTGCCTCCTGGAACCCTTTCAAATGCCCCTGACAATTTGGCCCTCTCTGCTTTCCTGTGGACTCCATCCTCAAAAGCACCTGTTTTCGCTTTCGGCAGCCTCCGGAGCAAAAAAGACAAACGTCCAGCTTTTGCTGCCACAGCAAAGGTGCCAACGGGGAAAAGTAATGCTGGTTCTCACTGCCTCCTGGAACCCTTTCAAATGCCACAGACAATTTGGCCCTCTCTGCTTTCCTGCGGACTCCATCCTCAAAAGCACCTGTTTTCGCTTTCGGCAGCCTCCGGAGCAAAAAAGACAAACGTCCAGCTTTTGCTGCCACAGCAAAGGTGCCAGCGGGGAAAAGTGATGCTGGTTCTCACTGCCTCCTGGAACCCTTTCAAATGCCACAGACAATTTGGCCCTCTCTGCTTTCCTGCGGGACTCCATCCTCAAAAGCACCTGTTTTCGCTTTCGGCAGCCTCCGGAGCAAAAAAGACAAACGTCCAGCTTTTGCTGCCACAGCAAAGGGGCCAGCGGGGAAAAGTAATGCTGGTTCTCACTGCCTCCTGGAACCCTTTCAAATGCCACAGACAATTTGGCCCTCTCTGCTTTCCTGCGGACTCCATCCTCAAAAGCACCTGTTTTCGCTTTCGGCAGCCTCCGGAGCAAAAAAGACAAACGTCCAGCTTTTGCTGCCACAGCAAAGGTGCCAGCGGGGAAAAGTGATGCTGGTTCTCACTGCCTCCTGGAACCCTTTCAAATGCCCCAGACAATTTGGCCCTCTCTGCTTTCCTGCGGACTCCATCCTCAAAAGCACCTGTTTTCGCTTTCGGCAGCTCCGGAGCAAAAAAGACAAACGTCCAGCTTTTGCTGCCACAGCAAAGGTGCCAGCGGGGAAAAGTAATGCTGGTTCTCACTGCCTCCTGGAACCCTTTCAAATGCCCCAGACAATTAAGCCCTCTCTGCTTTCCTGCGGACTCTATCCTCAAAAGCGCCTTTCTTCACTTTCGGCGCACTCCGGTGGTAAAAAGACAAACGTCCAGCTTTTGCTGCCACAGCAAAGGTGCCAGCGGGGAAAAGTAATGCTGGTTCTCACTGCCTCCTGGAACCCTTTCAAATGCCCCAGACAATTTGGCCCTCTCTGCTTTCCTGCGGACTCCATCCTCAAAAGCAGCTGTTTTCGCTTTCGGCAGCCTCCGGAGCAAAAAAGACAAACGTCCAGCTTTTGCTGCCACAGCAAAGGTGCCAACGGGGAAAAGTAATGCTGGTTCTCACTGCCTCCTGGAACCCTTTCAAATGCCACAGACAATTTGGCCCTCTCTGCTTTCCTGCGGACTCCATCCTCAAAAGCACCTGTTTTCGCTTTCGGCAGCCTCCGGAGCAAAAAAGACAAACGTCCAGCTTTTGCTGCCACAGCAAAGGTGCCAGCGGGGAAAAGTAATGCTGGTTCTCACTACCTCCTTGAACCCTTTCAAATGCCACAGACAATTTGGCCCTCTCTGCTTTCCTGCGGACTCCATCCTCAAAAGCACCTGTTTTCGCTTTCGGCAACCTCCGGAGCAAAAAAGACAAACGTCCAGCTTTTGCTGCCACAGCAAAGGTGCCAGCGGGGAAAAGTAATGCTGGTTCTCACTGCCTCCTGGAACCCTTTCAAATGCCACAGACAATTTGGCCCTCTCTGCTTTCCTGCGGACTCCATCCTCAAAAGCACCTGTTTTCGCTTTCGGCAGCCTCCGGAGCAAAAAAGACAAACGTCCAGCTTTTGCCTGCCACAGCAAAGGTGCCAGAGGGGAAAAGTAATGCTGGTTCTCACTGCCTCCTGGAACCCTTTCAAATGCCCCTGACAATTTGGCCCTCTCTGCTTTCCTGTGGACTCCATCCTCAAAAGCACCTGTTTTCGCTTTCGGCAGCCTCCGGAGCAAAAAAGACAAACGTCCAGCTTTTGCTGCCACAGCAAAGGTGCCAACGGGGAAAAGTAATGCTGGTTCTCACTGCCTCCTGGAACCCTTTCAAATGCCACAGACAATTTGGCCCTCTCTGCTTTCCTGCGGACTCCATCCTCAAAAGCACCTGTTTTCGCTTTCGGCAGCCTCCGGAGCAAAAAAGACAAACGTCCAGCTTTTGCTGCCACAGCAAAGGTGCCAGCGGGGAAAAGTAATGCTGGTTCTCACTGCCTCCTGGAACCCTTTCAAATGCCCCAGACAATTTGGCCCTCTCTGCTTTCCTGCGGACTCCATCCTCAAAAGCAGCTGTTTTCGCTTTCGGCAGCCTCATGAGCAAAAAAGACAAACGTCCAGCTTTTGCTGCCACAGCAAAGGTGCCAGCGGGGAAAAGTAATGCTGGTTCTCACTGCCTCCTGGAACCTCTTCAAATGCCCCAGACAATTTGGCCCTCTCTGCTTTCCTGCGGACTCCATCCTCAAAAGCACCTGTTTTCGCTTTCGGCAACCTCCGGAGCAAAAAAGACAAACGTCCAGCTTTTGCTGCCACAGCAAAGGTGCCAGCGGGGAAAAGTAATGCTGGTTCTCACTGCCTCCTGGAACCCTTTCAAATGCCACAGACAATTTGGCCCTCTCTGCTTTCCTGCGGACTCCATCCTCAAAAGCACCTGTTTTCGCTTTCGGCAGCCTCCGGAGCAAAAAAGACAAACGTCCAGCTTTTGCTGCCACAGCAAAGGTGCCAGCGGGGAAAAGTAATGCTGGTTCTCACTGCCTCCTGGAACCCTTTCAAATGCCACAGACAATTAAGCCCTCTCTGCTTTCCTGCGGACTCTATCCTCAAAAGCGCCTTTTTCACTTTCGGCAACCTCCGGTGGTAAAAAGACAAACGTCCAGCTTTTGCTGCCACAGCAAAGGTGCCAGCGGGGAAAAGTAATGCTGGTTCTCACTGCCTCCTGGAACTCTTTCAAATGCCACAGACAATTTGGCCCTCTCTGCTTTCCTGCGGACTCCATCCTCAAAAGCACCTATTTTCGCTTTCGGCAGCCTCCGGAGCAAAAAAGACAAACGTCCAGCTTTTGCTGCCACAGCAAAGGTGCCAGCGGGGAAAAGTAATGCTGGTTCTCACTGCCTCCTGGAACCCTTTCAAATGCCACAGACAATTTGGCCCTCTCTGCTTTCCTGCGGACTCCATCCTCAAAAGCACCTATTTTCGCTTTCGGCAGCCTCCGGAGCAAAAAAGACAAACGTCCAGCTTTTGCTGCCACAGCAAAGGTGCCAGCGGGGAAAAGTAATGCTGGTTCTCACTGCCTCCTGGAACCCTTTCAAATGCCCCAGACAATTAAGCCCTCTCTGCTTTCCTGCGGACTCTATCCTCAAAAGCGCCTTTTTTCACTTTCGGCAACCTCCGGTGGTAAAAAGACACACGTCCAGCTTTTGCTGCCACAGCAAAGGTGCCAGCGGGGAAAAGTAATGCTGGTTCTCACTGCCTCCTGGAACTCTTTCAAATGCCACAGACAATTTGGCCCTCTCTGCTTTCCTGCGGACTCCATCCTCAAAAGCACCTATTTTCGCTTTCGGCAGCCTCCGGAGCAAAAAAGACAAACGTCCAGCTTTTGCTGCCACAGCAAAGGTGCCAGCGGGGAAAAGTGATGCTGGTTCTCACTGCCTCCTGGAACCCTTTCAAATGCCACAGACAATTTGGCCCTCTCTGCTTTCCTGCGGACTCCATCCTCAAAAGCACCTGTTTTCGCTTTCGGCAGCCTCCGGAGCAAAAAAGACAAACGTCCAGCTTTTGCTGCCACAGCAAAGGTGCCAGCGGGGAAAAGTAATGCTGGTTCTCACTGCCTCCTGGAACCCTTTCAAATGCCCCAGACAATTAAGCCCTCTCTGCTTTCCTGCGGACTCTATCCTCAAAAGCGCCTTTTTTCACTTTCGGCAACTCCGGTGGTAAAAAGACAAACGTCCAGCTTTTGCTGCCACAGCAAAGGTGCCAGCGGGGAAAAGTAATGCTGGTTCTCACTGCCTCCTGGAACCCTTTCAAATGCCACAGACAATTTGGCCCTCTCTGCTTTCCTGCGGACTCCATCCTCAAAAGCACCTGTTTTTCGCTTTCGGCAGCCTCCGGAGCAAAAAAGACAAACGTCCAGCTTTTGCTGCCACAGCAAAGGTGCCAGCGGGGAAAAGTGATGCTGGTTCTCACTGCCTCCTGGAACCCTTTCAAATGCCCCAGACAATTTGGCCCTCTCTGCTTTCCTGCGGACTCCATCCTCAAAAGCACCTGTTTTCGCTTTCGGCAGCCTCATGAGCAAAAAAGACAAACGTCCAGCTTTTGCTGCCACAGCAAGGTGCCAGCGGGGAAAAGTAATGCTGGTTCTCACTGCCTCCTGGAACCTCTTCAAATGCCCCAGACAATTTGGCCCTCTCTGCTTTCCTGCGGACTCCATCCTCAAAAGCACCTGTTTTCGCTTTCGGCAACCTCCGGAGCAAAAAAGACAAACGTCCCAGCTTTTGCTGCCACAGCAAAGGTGCCAGCGGGGAAAAGTAATGCTGGTTCCTCACT